>NC_056729.1:1071249182-1071316682 GCF_019279795.1 Protopterus annectens | reverse complement strand
GTTACATGGCTTACGCCACCCAAGAAAGTTATTTTCCTGTGCCACTGTCGAGCAGAGACATGTGACTCAACTTATAAGTAAGAACATGGCATCCAGATCTAAGGATGTCATAGTACCACTGTACTCGGCCCTCATCAGACCAATAATCAAGTACGCACCCTTCAGCATGTATATTGCAAGGCACCTGCAACAACTGGGGCATCATCAGAGGTTTCTCACCAAAAAAATCAAGGGTATAACCAACATGTCATATGAGGACCGATTAAAAGCTCTATCACTGTATTCAGTTTCCACCTGATTACTGAGGGGGTGATCTGTGTCTGACCTACAAGGCAGTCTCTGACCCAGCCTCTGATGGAAATGATGCATATTTGCAAAACTAAATGCACAAGGATTACCTGCTCTGAAGATATTAACTTGATCTCTGACATGACTAGATTATGCTGGAGAGACAGATACATGTCCCAAAGATTGCTCCTCCTCTAGAATAGGCTTACCATTCATGTAAAACAGAGCCCTTCCATGGCCATCTTCAAACACAATCTGGATCAATGGATGGGAAATCACAAATTCACTCCTAGGTGGTACCCATGTCCCTTATGGACAGAGAAAGTCTTTAAAATTTGCCAAAACCTCACTTGCTGGCAATTCTTATCTTTCCCCTAGGGATAGAAAATTGGATAAAACCTAGTTAAAGCTGGCTAGGCTTGAAAGGGTTCTTGAGCCATATGTCTAGCAATCTCCTATGAACCTATAAGGCAGATCGTCATGTACTGTATGTAAGTCTTTCAAAGAATATTGCATATAAGTATCAGAATAAAATTGATAATGCTATAATAAAGTCAGATAAAAAAGGACAAGATTTTTTTTACAAAAAGATCCTGTCACTGTTTAGTATATATAAAAGTCATGTAGACCAGAATAAAGTTATACTTTAAAAATAAACTACTAAAAATACTGTGAAAAAGCTGGGCTTTAAAATTGAATACATATAATGTAATCCTAAGTACTTAATGTCTTTTTTCTAGGTAGGCAATAGACCATTTTTAAAGGAAATGTTAGGGGGGAAATAAAAACATGTTCTCAAAAACATCCAGAAATGCCTTTATGGCAGATGTAAGTGGCATTTAACTTTCTGGAAGCAGTAATGAAAACTACTTGAAGCATGAAAGAACTATTAAACCAATGTAGCTGTTTTAATGCCATTCCTACTACAATATAGCCCTAAAATATTGATAAAACTTAATTGTTTAATAGTTAAAGGTCTCTAAGGGGCTGGTACACAATGCATGACATATATGTATGAATGGCAAACATGTGGCATTGCTTTTGATTACTGATTCATATGCTGAAGACTAAGAAATGTTTGAAAAATAAACACCTTTGCAAAGTTCAAATGATCCTTATTAGAGGCAAACATTTGCCATATTTTATGTTAATATATATAAATATATATAATTTCTAAAGTCTACATCTTACCTCCATGCTGCCTTCGTTTACAGTTGTGTTTTGAGTGATGGTTATTGCTGACTGAAGGATGTTAACTACAGTACGTATATTTCCTTGTGTTGACATTTTGCTTTGTAGCTGTGTAGTTGCAGTGGAAAGATTTGACATAAGAGAATTTAGCTTTACCTCTGCAGGAAGTGAACTATACAAATAAAGCTGAAAAACATAAAGATTATTAGACATAATTAATATAAGCTGTAGATAAACAATTTATTTGGTTGTGCTAAACCTTAATAATAAACTCACATTATGCCTTTTTCTAGAGTGCACCAGTATAAGTAAATGTTTGATAAGCATAATTTAATTATACAGAATGCAATACCTTATTGGGTACTGGTTAAAACAGTAAGTATAGCATCATGCAAGCCACATATCAGTAGTGGGATGTATCGGTTCATACTGTAGCTACTTGCAGGCTATTGATCTGTGAGGATTTTAAGAAGCCTGGTTCTGCATTACTGTGGTAATTATTAGCTGTTATATTTTGCAATATGAGTATCCATAGATGGGCTGTATATGTATAGCGTATGTTGGATAATTAACTCATTACAGCCAAGTGCACATCCAGGCATTTCTGCAGTTAATGCCTACTGACGCCTCTAGTCATTAAACATTGTTTTTTTCATATTTGTATTAATAATTCAAAACCATGCTACATAGAAGGTAACAGAATATTTAATTTTAAAGTATACATGATAGCAAACACAATTGCATTGATATTTGACCTCTGTTCACAGCCGGATCCAGCAGTAGGTAACTGCCCTATGAAGGCCCCTTGGAGTTAGAATATATAGTTAGAGGGGTTTGGGGTGTGTAGCCCCATCACCTAGTTTGATTATATATTCTGTGGTTTGATTTTATATTGTTCAGTAAACTGAACTTTGTGAGGGGCTACTCCCCCCACAACCCCCAACTATATATTCTAACTCCAGGGTTGCACTACAGTGGGGAACAGGGCATATACCTTTTACTTGCCTTACAGTGCTCTACAGACTGACAGTGCTCATTGTCAGTGAAATGAGTTTTAGGTCAAATGAAATTTAGGCCAAGTGGAGTTTAGATAATTTGGCCTCAGTCAAATGAGTTTCAATCATATGAAATTTAGGTCATATGAAGTAGACCCATATATATATATATATATATATATATATATATATATATATATATATATATATATATATATATATATATATATATATATATATATATATATATATATATATATATATATATATATTATAAAAACGCACTGTGTATTATTTTCTTTTAAAATTAGATTACGATCTGATGGGTCGCATTGTTGTGCACAATCTGCTGCTTAGCTTGGTTTTCTCGACTTCCACTATACTATGCGGGCATTTCTACTTCTTCTCAGGTATAGAAAACAAGCACCACTAAGCGAGTGCATTGGTCTTGCCTTCCCCCTGGTCTGATTGACTTAATAGTTCAGTCTGGTCAGGGTTCAGTGGCAGGTCACGCAGGCAGGTGTACACACTGGCAGTTAAACCTGTTATTCATAAGTTTACCACCACCCGCTACATACTACCTACCCAAGCAAAATAAGTAAACCACATACATACACTAAACTAAAGCACCAAAACCCTACCTCCAACACTACACTAAACCCCACAAACACAACTATCTAATGCACTCTCCTTAACCCCTCCCTAACCCTAAGGTCCATAACTACCACACACATCCCCTACAGACATACTTCTTCTTCTTCTTTTGGCTTTTCCTGGTTAGGGGTCACCACAGCGGATCGCCTGTCTGCTCATGATTGGCAGTGGAGTTTTACGGTGTCAAGTTGCCAGCCCAGTGCCCAACCTTCCACAGAAGGCACACACCTGCACACACTCACACCTAGGGCCAATTTAGAGTGTCCAATCCACCTACAGCATGTCATTGGGATGTGGGAGGAAACCGGAGCACCCGGGGGAAACCCACGTGACCACAGGGAGGACATGCAAGCTCCGCACAGAAGGCACCCCAGTCAAGGATGGAACCGGAGAACCTCTTGCTGTGAGGTGGCAATACTAACCACTGCACCACAGTGGCCGCCCATCCCCTACAGACATACACCTAAACAAAATAAATAATACACATACACACACTTAAAATAAAACCTACACCTAACACTACACTAACTCTTACATACATTACCTATCTATGCACTTACCTTAACCCAAATCCTAACACTAAATTCCTATCTATCGCACACTTACCTTACAGAGCTATACCACAGATGGGCCAACCAAAACAAATCGACATTTTGAAATTTGCGGTTTTGACTGTTCGGGGTTTACATACTTTGCGCAGTATGGTTTGACGTCTTCGTATTTGCCTAAAGGGATTTTCGATCATGTAATAGGAACCCTAATTCACCACCTTTTCTCCAAAAGTCTTCAATTTTAGGAGAGATTAAGACAGACAGAACTAAAATTTCAGTCTAAGTCAGGGACATCCCTGAAAATCAGGGATAGTTGAGAGTTCTGTAGTGTCATCTGCAAAAATTAAAAAAAAATTGTATTGAGGTGTTGTATTCTGGAGTCTGTTATGCAAGGAAACTATTCCAAAATGTAACTGGGCTGAATATGTTATTTGAGAGGTGTGTCGATATTATAGAAATAATTGCTCAGAGAAAGAGAGCACCTCTTCTCTTATACAGCATGCGTGTTTGTAAGGTTTTGATTGGTTGCTGACAGTCTTTTTGCAAAATGGACATTTTTATCTATCTTTCAATTGTATTTTTGTTATTCAGCACTGGAGGACCCCATGAGCTAGACTTTGTATGTTTGACAGTTAGTGAAGTTTGCTGCCCTAGTCTGCAGCACTGGACATAGTATATTTCACAGCGTGTACCATATTGAGTGTGACCATTGTTAAGATTTATGCTGTGTCTTGCATTTTGTTATACTTTGGACATGGAGATGTGTAAAAAATGTTAATGTGATGTAGATTGTGCTGTTTTGTTAATTCTGATCTTTCATTGCCACTTACATTTGCCCAGGCAGGATAGTGCAACTTGCACTGTGGCACCTACGTTTTGGCACTGAAGAGATAGGGGTTAGCCAAACTCTTGGTGTGGGCAATAGGACAAACCCACATTACATAATTGCATTTATTCTAGTAAGAGATGCAAAAAAAATTACTGTCCTCATTTCACCTTTCTTTACTTGCTATAATTTTTTTTCTTTTTTTAAAAAACTTGGTAAAAATCGGGAAACTAAAGGAAATTTATAGGATGTAGAAACAGAGTGTAAAGTGCTTTTGATAATACTGTTTGAAGACAAAGCCCCTTCTTGTAGTTGCACTGTGGCATAATTTAACATCACGTGAAACTGATTTTCTTAACTGTATTTGTATGACGTGTTGTCACAAGTGGGACACTTGTGGTGATTTCTGTCACTATCATATTTTGAAGACTTCCTTCTGCAGTTGAACTATTAATTGTAGATTTGGGTGGGCTTCCTCCTTTCTTCTCCCCAAGACATTTTTTTCTTATAAAAGGTAACTTATTTTAACTTGGCCTGCCTGATTTACATAGGTTCATAGGTGTGTACTAGGCTAATGGCCCTGGAGCCTTTACAAGCCTAGCCCATAAAAGTGCCCTGGCATCATGCTGCCTGACGTTACTTCCCAGTGTCTCTATCAAGTAGAGCCACTGGAGTGATCCCCAGGGTGAACTTTCTATTACCCATCCTCTCATCAAGATTTCCCTTGAAGAGGGACAGCGAGGTGCTCTGGTTAACATGTATGTGAAGTCTATTCCAGAGCATGGGCAGTCTCTGGATGAGGAACCTGTCCCTCCAGCATGTTCTGTTGATTGTGGTAACGAGGTTGAGGTCTCTGGAGTGTGTGGTGCAGAGGGATTGGGATTTCTTTAGATGTAGCATTTCTAACAGAGCTGAACCAGACATGGCTTTGTAAGACAAGCAGAGATCACCTCTAAGTAGGCAATATGAGACAGAGAATAGCTGGAGTCCTTTGAGTCTGTCCGTGTAGGACATGTGTTTAATGCCTAGGATCCTCTTCATGAGGTACTTCTTTGGCCTCTCCAGCTGTTGCAGGTGTGTAGTGAGTTACATGCCAAATGGGGCATTATACTTGATGATTGGTCTAATGAAGGAAGAGTAGAGAGAGAAAGACAATGACCTCTTTCTTCCTGGAACTCATTAACAGAGACATTGGGAACCTCCAAACACTGCACCCTCCCCAGTTCGGCTTTGTTAGAGGCAGATCATGCCTTCTAAACCTGGTGGACTTCCTTGAGACAGTTACCAAGGCTATAGACGAGGGAAAAGTGGTACACACAGCCTACCAAGACCTCGCAAAGGCCTTCGACATCATTCCCCATTCTGGTATTATAGACAAGGTCACCAGCCTGAACATAAACCCCTACGTCACAAGATGGGTTGCCAACTGGCTCACGGACAGAACCCACATGGTGAGAGTTGTGGGAGCTAGGTCCGACTCTAAACTGGTTACAAGTGGTGTTCCCCAGGGCTCAGTCTTAGGACCCCTCCTGTTCAGCATATACTTCTCAGAGGTACAGGCAAGCACAGGAGGACTATGGCTGACCAAGTTCACAGACGACTGCAAACTAGGGGCTATAATTGACTCTCTGGCTGACACAGACATCCTCCAAAAGGGTCTCACTGAGACAGATAACTGGTGTCAAAATCATGGCCTCAAGCTAAATGCCAAAAAGTGCATAGTCAACCCCTTTGAAAAAAACAAAGTACCCACAAACTACCACATAGGTGGTAGTCCCCTAAATACAGAAGACGTAATAAGGGATCTGGGAACCCAAGTAGATAGTAATCTCTTCTTTGATAATCACATTGCCAAAGTGGTTAGAAAATCCTTCTATGTGGCCCACCTAATCATAAAAGGGTTCACATCCAGATCAAAAGAGGTTATTATGCACCTCTACTCATCACTCATCAGACCCATCATAGAGTGCAATGCCCCATTTGAGATGTACCTTACAAGACAACTGTAACAGCTGGAAAGACCACAGAAGTACCTCACCATGAGGATCACTGGCCTCAGACAGATGCCCTATGCAGCTCGACTGAAGAAACTCCAGCTGTACTTGGTTGCATACCGCCTACTCAGAGGTGATCTCTGCCTGACATACAAGGCCATGTCCAACCCAGAATTGATGGACATGTTCCACCTAAAGAAAACCATATCCCTTCGAGCCACACGATCTAGGGATCTAAACCTCACCACAACAATAAATAGGATGTGCTGGAGGGAAAGATTCCTGTCCCAGAGACTTTCCATGCTTTGGAACAAGATTCCAGTCTACATTAGGCAGAGCTCCTTGCTAACACTCTTCAAGAGGAACCTTGATGAGTGGATGGGAAACAGAAAGTTTACCCCAGGGATCACTTCAGTGGCTCTGCTGGACAGAGGCACAGGGAACTAATCTAAGGGGGCCAATAGCCTAGTACCTACCTATGAACCTATGAACCTATGCAGAACACAGCCAGGGATATTATCTGGTCCCATGGAAGATGCATTCTTGGCCTTGGACGATGCAGCTTTAACCTGTACTGCAGTAATGCTGGGTGCCTGGCATTCTTCCAGTATTGTGACTGGTCCTTTAGGGTGGGAGAGTGGGGTAAAGTTGGCACTGAATCTGTTGGCCAGTATGTTGGCAATATCTGTTGGCTCAGTATAGGAGGTGCCATTGTGCAGTAACTCAGAGCGCATCTGGTTCTGTTGGTTATGGCTAGTTCCATGCATTTATGTACATGTTCGTACAGTGCATTGGTGTATGATTTGGCAGTCATGCAGCTATTTTTCATTAGAATGGGTGCTGTGAAGTTAGCCACCTCTGTTTTTAGGAGTCCAAAGTCAGCTTTGGAGAAAATTCTCAAGGTGGTTACCTTTGCGGGGTGTGTGGGTGAGATGTCGATTTCCAGGGTGATTAGTTTATGGTTGGATCTGACCAGGAAGGGATTGACTATTGGTGTAGAGCAATGGTCGTCCATGTTAGTAATAACCAGGTCAAGGATGTTGCTTCCTCTAGTGGGGGTCAGAATGAGCTGGTCCAGGGCATTAGAACTGATGAATTCCAGGAAGAGTTGGGCCAGTGTAATGGTGCTTGAGTAGTTTTCCCAGTTGATGGAGGGGTAGTTGAAGTCTCCTAGTATGATAGTGTTGGGTTGGAACTTGATGGATTCCAGGGTGCTTAGGAAACGTGGAGTGAAAGTCAAGTGACATGGTTGGGGACCTATAGCAGGCTATGACCTGGATTACCATCTTACCCAATGTTAGTTGTACCTGAAGTATCTCAGATGTGTTATGCTGGGCTACTAGTCTGGAGGTGTGCATATCCTTTATGAATATGGAGACACCACCACCTTTGGAGCTTCGGTCCATGTTTTGGGGCCAAAAGGTGTGGAATGAATTGTAGCCTGGTAGCACAGGGGTGTTTTCTGCTGCTTTAAATCAGGTCTCCGTTACAGCACAAATATCAGTGTTCTCCATTTTGAGGAGTGCTTCGAGTGAGTGCATCTTGAGATTTAGACTTCTAGCATTGAGCAGCATGACCCTCAGATTGCATTTATTTATAGCTGTTATGGTCATAATTTAGTCTTTGGAACACCGCCTAAAAAGGCACTATAGGGGTGGCAAGAGCCTTAGACAGTACCTGGAAACCCAGGGATGACAGATGCAGCCCATCTCTGGCAAAGCATCGAGGTCTGTCAGTTATGTCATCCCAAGTAGACAGATACTGGATCCCCTTAGAATGACACCAGAAACTTAGCCAATTGTTGAAGTCAATCATTTTTTATCTGTGCTGTGGTATCATTCTGGGTGATGGTAGAATACTGCTCAGGGCTAGTGTCATACTGGACTGGGCTACATAATCCGAGACCATGTCTCTTTTCATGTAGTCCAAGGAGGTGCATCTCAGGTCATTCACACCCACATGAACAATGACAGAGTCACACTTGTACTTGTGAGTCATTGTATTAAAGACTGGCAATTGCTGAAGGCAGTTTTATCAAGGTTATACATACCAAGACAAGAAGATGTTTACAAAGTAAAAAAAAAAAAGTTTTGAGTCTTTCCATTAGTCCTACTGCACTAAAAGAGTAGATAACATGATTATTGTCCTCCAGTTTGAATAGAGGCATCCACCAAGACCAAAGGAAACACAACAACATATGTGAAATGGAAGTGGATCAAAGAAATGTAGATGCCTGTACATGAGCAAAGGGAGATAAGTGCAGTAATTGTCAAAATAATAGTTGGGCAAAAGAAAACCGTGTGCTAGATACAGAATTATTGAGAATGCCCATAAATTTAATTTGGCATATCTTTACATAGAAATTCTTTTAAATAATTAGCACAAGGCCAAAACTCACTACACCGAAGTACATGTATATTAGAAGAGAAGAGGGAATCTGAGGCAATAATATAACTAGTAAATGCCTCAGCAGCAAATAGATATTTACAAGTAGTCTCATTCATTTTGTGGACTTTGAATTGTAATTTATCCCTATATGGAATATATAGAATGTCTGTAATAAAATTTGTTTCAAAGGTTATAGTTCAAATACCAGAATGATTTCACGTTTATCTTCACTACCTTGGAGGAAGTGTTAGTCTGTGAGGAGGGAGCTGTCTTGCTGCACTTGACAGTATTTGTCAAGGTATAGTGTGGTAGTCTTATGAAATACTGACAAGATTAAGAAATAATGGCCAGTTGGCTTCTGTAAAGATTGAACTTGTAGTAGCCACATGAACAAAAGAAGAATTGTCAGGGTTACTCCTGTGGAAAGGGGTGCTAAATTGGTATATGTAGTTAGTTTTGTGGAGGGAAGCTCAGAGAGGGGACTGTATATGTGAGCATTGAACACCACTTTATTTGGGAGGAATAACAGTGATATTCATGAAGCACTCACAAGTTATTCATAGGTCCATAGGTGTGTATTAGGCTAATGGCCATGGAGCCTATATAAGCCTAGCCCAAGAAGATTCCCTGGCATCATGCCACCCAAAGTTAGTTCCCAGTGCCCCTGTCAAGCAAGGCCACTGAAGTGATCCCCAGGATGAACTTCCTATTGCCCATCCACTCGTCAAGATTTCTCTTAAAGAGGGCCAGTGAAGTGCTCTGCTTGAAGTGAATGGCAAGTTTGTTCCAGAGAATGGGAAGTCTCTGGGTTAGGAACCTGTACCTCCAGCATGTTCTGTTTATTGTGGTAATGAGGTTTAGGTCACTGGAGCAAAAATGTGTCAACCGAGCCATTCAGGAGTTGAACCTTTCTGATCCGTAGTCAGATGCTTTATCCATTGCACCACTGGTCCTGGTTCTGCATTTTCCTTGCCATTTGCTGGCATTACTGAATTAGATTTCATTCTAGATTAAGATTAATATTAATACATTTTATCTCTGAACTGCCTCTTTTTGGCTGTAGCTTAGCCCTGAGAGAGTAAGTCTGGATATATGTCTGTGGTTTTCTAGAATATTGCCTCCAAATCAAATTGCTTTAGTTTTCAGTGAGGGGTTTTTGAAGTAGCCCATCTTTTAGCACTTTAAAGTGTGTCTGATGTCCTGTATATTTATCATTTAATGCAACATTTTGCTTAGAATGCAGAGACTCTTGCTTCCTGATATGTTTAAAACCCTGTTGACTTTGTTTTAAATTATCAGTGGGTCAGGACAGTGGTGTAGTGGTTAACATTGCTGCTTCACAGCATTTGTCCTTCTGGTGTTGTCTTTGTTGCATTCTTTCAGTCTGTATGTACTGCCTATCTGTGTGTGTGTATGTATATATGGGGGGGGGGGGGGTGAATTTATGATATTCCAAACTGCTGAAGTAAGACTGAGTAAAAACAAAATGGAGAACATTTACTGTTTAATATCTAGTATATAGTCATTAATAAAGTATTGACAATATTTATAATGCATGAAGGTGTCAGTAAAGAGTGAAGTACAGCAGCAAGGACAATGTTAAAGCACTGAAAGAACTGGAAACATTGATGTATAGTAGTTTCTGCCTTTTAATTTCTCCAAGTCTTTTGGGTTTCTATTACCATGACAGGAATGAACCCCGTTCCTAAGACAAAGTATTATTAAAGTTCATGCAATTAGCATTGTTTCAATCTTTGATGTCATCCCTGTTTCAATGAGACAGTATATTGCTGACCATGACCTAAAGGAAGCATTCCTCAATGTTGAAACTGTGCTCAGTATATTCCTGTGTATGCCTGTTGCTGATGCTAGTGGAGATGCCCTTCTCTTGTTTTAAAAAGGATAGAAAGAAGAACATCCCATGGCCCAAACACTTTACAGCTTGCTACTTGAATAAGTACAAAAAAATGAGACATTCCTTGGATTCGATATGAAAGTGAAGCCAAAGAAATAACTACCAACCATATCTGTGCAGATAAAGGAAGACGAACAAGGAAACTGAAACTATTCTGTGATGAAGCACAAACCAGTGAACAATATTCCTCTGCAAGACACAAATTCATCTTTGAGACATTTAATTAATTAATTTAATTCATTTTATTTAATATAAGACATTTGGGGGGGGCACGATGATGTAGTGACATCATGTGACAGGCGCCACAGTCCAGTGTCCTGCCTAGGGCCCCATATGACCTTGATCTGGCTCTGCCTCTGTTTAATGCAGTTAAAGAGATATTGAATAGTATTTGTATACTGTTTATTTGTAATGCAATAATTTTCATATTTTTCTAAATATCTCAACATTCAGACAACACAGACAGAACTGCATAGCCTCATATGAAAGCTCATAGCTGTGTGAAGAAAATCCTGAAAGCAGTATGTATCTTGCTGAATAGTTAGTGAGATATCATGAGCTGTTTACACAACATTACACAATTCATGTTCACTGCCTTTATTCTGGCTTATAAAATCCATTTAAAGCATCAAACTGAATGAATGCCACTAATGTAAAGATTATCATGAATAGTCTGCCATTTACAGTATTCTAGTAACACTTACGATTCCAAAGATATGAATATTTGTTTGAACTGTTAGGTGATAACTTTATTTTTTTAAAGGCTCAAGCCACACCCACTGGGAGTTAAAGGTATACACTTAACAGAGCTGTAGTGGAGGGAATGAGTTAAATGTTTCCCCTATTCATTAGGTCTGTTGGCACTAAACCAAAGAATAATTTGCAGTTGCCCATCCATTTGTTCAACTTACATTTGAATAGAGAAAGAGGAGTACTCTGCTTTATGTGGAGGGGAAGCTGATTCTGTAGAAGTGGCAATTTCTGTGATACATTACCTGGCCCACCAGCATATTCTGTTTATGTTGCAGAACAGATTGAGTTCCCTTGAGCAGGTTTTTCTGATATCACTGTACTTTGAATGCATAATAGGCCTGACAGAACAGGTTCTGTTGAGGGTCTATACATGCCACTCTGTAGACTATGTGAAACTGAGAAGAGATACAAGACTTTGAGATGGATGGTCTGTGTAGTTTTTATAATTTAGGCCCTTGATTACTTTTTCTTAGTAAGCAAGCAATGCAGCCTTTTCAGTTGTGACATATGTTTGAAAGGTACATATCAAAAGGGACATTATACTCAATGATCTGCCTAATTAGTGCTGAGTACAGAGGAGCAATTACATCTCTGGATCTGAATGCCATAGTCTTTGATGAAAGCTGCACAATGAAAAAGGACTTGTTTACAATAGTGGATACATGATGCTATAGGGACGGTTCATGATCAACGCAGGATGTCCTTTGTATTGATCAATGCTGCAGTAGCCTAAGCTATATGGGTTACAATCTGCTAAGGATGTAACAGCTGGCCAGTTTTCAAAGCTTCAGAGCACCTTCCACACAGCCAAACCTTTAGTCAGCTTGAGCTGAGCTGGCTAAAAGACAGGTTTGGGAACCAAGCCCTTCAGAGTTTTCCTGCTACAGAACACAACGTCCTTTGCAGGTTTTTGAGGATTGATGGCCTGCTAAAGCTGATTAGTTCCTGAGAAAATGAGTTCCCTTTCGGGATACAAAACCTTCCACTTTAATTTTTTATGAAAGAAATTGCACTTTTCCTATAAAATAATATTTTAAAGCTGAGAAAAAATGTTTTAATGACTGTAATTAGACTTTTATTTACTTTTTAAATTGAAGCATTCACTTTTTTATTTTGTGGTAAAATGTTAAAACTTATTTTAAACTACTTTTTCTTAAAGGAAAGTTTAGTTATTTTACTTTTGGGGACTGTGCTAAGTGTTTAAAGTAATTTTTACTGTGTTTTATCAAAAATAGTAACTTTTACAACTGACACGTTTTACTAACTAAAGCTGATAAGCTTCCTCAGGAATCAGGCATATTTTTCAGCTTAGCCATGGAACAACCTACCAGTTCTTCTGTTCTTCCTTATTGTACCCACAAAAGGAAGAAAATTGTTAAAAAGCCTTTGTCATCAGAGCAGGCTGCTAAAGTGCTTCAACAACAAATGGGCAATTCTGTTGTGGTCAAAGCTGGTTCGTCAGAACACTTATTATTTAGGTCCTGCTGTTTTAGTCCCTATAGCCACTATAGACCACAGGTTAGACATTTCTTCTGCCGCTATTGGAGCACCCTTAGTAGGCAAGACACAGAGATATACTTGTAAGACTTGGGATAAAAGGCATAAAATGCCACTCTGTCTAGCTTGAAACTTGTACCCATCACTTGGAGATCTTCTTTGGCAATATTGGCTCTGTTTTTATTCAGAAATTCCTGTCAAATTTAAAGAAAAACTTAAACATATGTCTTCTGTCTTTGTTTTCCTGGATAGAAGTCATTTTTTGAGCTTAGCGCTGGGTTTGCTGCAGTCTTTTGATGTTTCTTGTATGGCTGTTTCTGGTGACAGGAAAAAAGGATTTATCATTTTATTGAAGAGATTCAAGAGACTAAACCTATAAATGATTTTGTAGGGTGTTTGTGTTTTGTCTTCCCAGATTTCTGATTCTGAGTAACATGTCTTTGGCCAGTTCCCTTGTAGGATTCTCTTTATCTGTATCCATTTCCACAATGAAACTGATTTTTTTCAGTGAAAAAACATTGATGCTTTTCAGTCCCTGAGAAGTACTATAAATTGTTACTACTGGGATTTCCAGATTGTTCTCTAATTCCTCCTGTCCATTCTTGAAGGATGTGTCACAGACTGTAACTTGCCTGCCAGCCAGCCTGCTGTCCTATAGAAAGCAAATAGATTGTATACAGTTTCTCAATCTTTTTAAGTTTTTACACACTCATCCCAGATCAGACCCAGCAGTTATTGCTTTTCTGAACCCCGCTGATGCTAAACATTTGGTTAATACTAATTCCTCTACTTCTGACAAGGATGGGGAAAAGTGTATTATTTTACTTGTATTAGAATTCACAGCTATCAAGCTCATTTATTTATGTTTATTCTTGCATATTTTGAGACTATTGGGAATGTTTTTGGCATCTGTTTTCTCTTTTGAGAAGAAATCTGCTTTGTGTAATCTTGTTACTTCTGTGTCTTATGTGGTTAGCCACTGCTTGAAACATTGTTAGGATTTGTCGATGCCACTTTCAGGGCTATTATCACTGAAACCTTTATGAGGAGGTTTGCTTGACTGCATTCTCAAAGTCTTCCAGGAGCTGTTAAAAACAATGCTTTGAATCGTCCCTTGGACAAAGTTAGTTTTGGATTATCTGCTGCAGAGGTCCATATGAAATTCTAAAGACAGAGGTAGGTTGATTAAGGGGTTCTCTCAATTTTTGAAATTTCCTTCTCCAAGTTGGCCAGTGGATTTACTGCTCCCCTTCTACTTTCATTACAGCCGAGTGACGTCTCCAGGTGTTTCTGCAGTTACATCCTACTGCTCCTCTAGGCGTCTAATATTGCCTGTTTATATTTGCATTAATAATTCCAAAACCATGTTACATACAAGGTATCGGAAAATGTTATCTTGAAGCATACATGACGGCAAACACAACTGTATTGATGTATGACCTCTGTCAATGGATATTTGTTAAAAATGTAAGGTGATAACTTCAATTTTTAAATGCTGAAGCCACGCCCACTAGGAGTTAAAGGTACTCACTCAAAAGAGCTCTACTGGAGGGAATGAGTAAACACTTAAAAAGTTATGGTTAAGTTGTTTGCCTTCCAGGATTTGATCAAACTGTAGGGAACACCTCAAACAGATTTTTGCCTCCACTCTCAACTATCATGTGGTGAAATTCTGCTCCAGGTCCCAGTCTTGAAGGCCTGGAAGACAGATGCATTTTCTTTTCTTTGGACAGGATTGCTGCTGTATAGTTTTCCAAACTGCTCAATAATTATCAGGGTCATGCTGAAGATTCAGAAGGAACCTCCAATAATCCTTGTGGTGACTTCCTTCTGGCCCAGGCAACAGTAGTTCTCCTTTCTTTTGGAATGGTCAGGGGCAATTACTGCAAGTTCCTCACATACCAGATCTACTCACACAAGACCGCTGGTGTTTGGTACATCCCAAATATAACAACTATAACTGGCTTCCTGGATAATAGAATCTTTATTCCTTTTAGGCATCTTTTTAATGAGCATGTGCAGCAGGTATTAAAGGAGGCAACAGATCCTGCTACTAGAAATTCATATATTAGTAATTGGAAAGGTTTTTCTATTTGCTGCCTAGAAAAGAAACAGCACCCATTCAAGACTAGTGTTTCTCTGGCTCTATATTATTTATGTGAGTTACTGTCCTACAGCTTGTCTTTTCCTTCAGTTCAGGATTATTTGTTGGCCATTTCAATATGGCTACCCTTGGATCCTCCTTGTTCAATTCAGATTCATGTGAAAATGGTTTTGAAAAGAGTGTTGCATATGAATCCTCCTATAATGCAAATGGCTCTTACTTGGGTTCTTAATTTGGTGTTAGTATAACTACTGCTCCATTTGAGCCAGTTTTTCAGACTCCCTTGAGGTTCCCAGCATGGAAAACAAGGTTTCTAATTGCTCTGACCTTCAGTAAGAAAACTTTGAGCTGCAAGCTCTTATGGTGGGTCAGCTTTATCTTATTTCCACATTGACTGGGTTTCCTTAACAAATAATTCTTTATTTATGCCTGTAATGTTATCAGAGATTTCTTTTAGCTAAGCTTTCCCTCTTACTTTCTCCCTTTCAAAACCTAATATGAGGGAGATAGAATATTTCTTACCTTGGATGTTCACGTACAACTTGGGTACTATCTTGACAAAACAAAATCTTGTAGGATCTGTTATTTTCTGGTAATGGTTAAGAAAAAAAAGGAAAACCCGTGTCAATTCAAACTGTTTTCAAATAGTTGTCTCATACTGTTTCGTTTTGTTATACCAACCACAGCAAAACTATTCCAGACATGGTCAAGGCTCATTCTACCACGGCTTTGGTTTCATTTGTGGCTTTTTGGAGAGGGTTATATTTAAGACATATTCTATAAGCAGCAACTTGTTCCCCCATGCACACTTTTACAAGGCACAATAAACTGGATTCCTTCTCCAGGTCTATGACAGGCTTTGTGAGGACCATTCTCAGGGGCTTCTAGAACCTCATGCTTTCTTCTTCTCTTCCTCCTCAAAGTCAGTATAAGTTGTGGTAATCTACCTATATAGCTTAGGTTACTGCAGCAGTAATCAATATGAAGAACATAGTACAGATGTGTATGTAAACTTGCCATAGAAGTAGATGTTCAAATAACTGCTGTTGCAGTAGTCACTCCCTCCTATCACCCCTTGTTTATGTATGTTTCTATACTAGGGTGTGAAAATGTATTATTATTTTCCTAAAATTGTCCTTCTAAGGGCTTTGGCCTCCCTTTTTCTGTTGGCATGAAAGCTATGAATGGCTTTGGGCACAAAAATATGTTTTAGTCAGCTCAGCACAGTGGTTTGGGGTTGTGTAAGGTGCACAGTAGCTTTGGAAGCTGACTGGGTGTTATATCCTTAACAGGATGTAACCCATATAGCTTAGGCTACTGCAGCAGTGGTAATTAGAATGTCTATTGTTGTTCATAGGTTCATAGGTAGGTACTAGGCTATTGGCTCTAGGGCCTATATAAGCCTAGCCAAAAATGTACCCTGGCTTTCGCCACCCAAAAAACTTATTTTCCTGTGCCCCTGTCGAGCAGAGCCACAGAAGTGATCTCTGGGGTGAATTTCCTATTTCCCATCCAATCATCAAGATTTTTCTTGAAGAGTGCTAATGAGGAGCTCTGTTTGACATAGATAGGTAGTCTGTTCCAGAGTATGGGAAGTCTCTGGGACAGGAATCTATCCCTCCAGTATGTTCTGTTTATTCTGGTGATAAGGTGTAGGTCCCTAGAGCGTGTAGCTCGGAGGGGTTGGGATTTCTTTAAGTGGAGCATGTCCAACAGCTCTGGGTTGGACATAGCTTTGTATGTTAGGCAGAGATCACCTCTGAGTAGGTGATATTAAAGCTGGATTTTTTTGAGACGGTCTGTGTAGGGCATCTGTTTGAGGCCAGTAATCCTCTTTGTGAGGTATTTCTGTGACCTTTCCAGTAGTTGTAGATGTCTTGTGAGGTACATACCAAAAGGGGCGTTGTACTCTATAATGGGTCTAATGAGTGATGAGTAGAGGGGAACAATAACCTCTTTTTTTCTGGATGAGAAACCTTTTGTGATGAGGTGAGCCATGTAAAAGGATTTCCTGACCACTGTGACGATGTGATTATCAAAGGAGAGACTACTGTCCACCTGCGTCCCAAGGTCTCTTATCACATTTTCAGCATTAATTAGACTACCAGCTATGTGGTAGTTCATGGGTACAGAATTTTTACCAACGGGGATGACAATACACTTTTTGGCATTGAGTTTTAGGCCAAGGCTTTGACACCAGGCATCTGTCTCAGTGTGGCCCTTTTGTAGTATGTCCACATTGTTAGGAGTTTTGATTATGGCTCCTAGTTTGCAGTCATCTACAAACTTTGTTAGCCAAAGACCTTCTGTGTTAGCCTGTACTTCAGAGAAGTAGATACCAAACAGGAGAGGACCCAGGACTGAACTCTGTGGTACTCCACTTGTCAATGGTATGAAGTCGGATTTGGAGTCTGCTACTTTCACAGTGTGGGTTCTGTCCATGAGCCAGTTGGCAACCCATCTTGTGACATAGGGATTTATACCTACTTTAGTGAGCTTATCTATAATTCCAGAGTGGGGGATGGTGTCGAAAGCCTTGGCGAGATCTAGATAAGCTGTGTGAACCACCTTACCCTCATCTATGGCTTTGGTGACTGCTTCAAAGAAGTCAAGTCAGGTTTAGGAGACATGATCTGCCTTTTACAAATCCAAACTGAGTAGGGTCCACAGTTTGGAGATTACCAATGTCTCTGTTTATGAGTTCCATGATGATACGTTCCATAGCCTTGCAGACCAGGCTCATCAGGCTAATGGGGCGGTAGTTCCCAGGGTCAGTCTTGGCTCCCTCTTTGTGGAATGGGTGCACCATTCAGTGGGCACAAAGCCTGAGGAGAGGCTATGATTGAACATGGTACTTAGGTAGGGTGCCATTTCATTCTGTAGTTTGTGTAAAATGGAACCTGGGATATTGTCAGGTCCCATGGATGCTGTGTTCTTGGCTTTGGAGAGTGTGTTTTTTTACCTGTGCAGCCATGATTACAGGAACTTTGCATTCTTCCAGTATAGAGGGGGTGTGAGGGTGGTAGAGTTAGCACTGAAACTATCTGTCAGGATGTTGGCAATATCAGTTGGTTCTGTATATTTAGTGCCATTGTGCTGTAACTCAGAGCAGATCTGAGTGTTGCCATTGAGATTCTTGACATAGCTATAGAATGCTTTGTGGTTGTCTTTAGAGTCAGTGGCAATTTTGTTTTCGTAACTAGCTTTGGATGATTTTATGAGGGATCTCAGCTTCTTACTGAGGTTGACCAGGGAGCTCCTCCAGTCATGGGATTTTACTCTTTTTTGCAACAGTTTCTTTCTTCTGTTGTAGAGTTTGTTTATGGCAGAGGACCACCAGATTGGCTTCCTTTTTTTTGGAGGATAGCATCTTGGTTCTATTAGGGATAGCATGATCCATGCACTCGTGTAAGTGCTTATAAAGTGCATTTGTGTAGGATTCTTCAGTCATACCTCTATTGTCCGTCTGCATGGGTGTCATGAAGTTTGCCACTTCTGTCTTAAGACATGTGAAGTTGGCTTTGGAGAAGTTTTTTATGGTGGTTTCCCTAATTGGGGGTGGGGGCGGGATGTGGGTGTCTAGGGTGATTAGCTTGTGGCCGGATCTGACCAACAAGGAATTGACCTCTGGTGTGGAACACCGGTTGCCAATGTTGGTAATGACCAGGTCTAGGATATTGCTGCCCTTGGTATTTACTTACACAACTGTGCTTTCACAGATCTCTAACTATGGGATCAGTTTTTTTGGGGGGTGTTGTCATTGCGGTAGCTACAAAGCGAGTCATACTTGACAAAGGATAGAATCATACATTTCTTGGCATTTAGTTTCAGTCCATGGTTTTGGCACCATCAATGCATTTAAGACATGGTGTCCTCTGGGGAGTTTATGATGGCACAGAGTTTGCAGTCATCTAAAACCTTGGTCAGCCAGAGTCCCTTAACATTAACTTTGACTTTCAAGAAGTAAATGTCAGGGAGAAGTGATCCAAAGACTGAGCTCTGGTGCACTCAACTAGTGACAGGTTTCCTGCAGGTGGTAGAGCTGCCCACCCCTACTTCCTGTATATTTGTGAGCCAATTTGCTATACAGCAAGTTACATAAGGGTTAACATTTAGTTAGGAGAATTTATTTATGATGTCTGAGTGTGGTGTGGCATTGAATGCCTTTGCAATGTCCAAATAGGCAGTGTATACTGTTTTGCCCTCATTCATTGCATCAGTAACCTTTTCAAAGATGTCAACCAGGTTAAGTAGGCAGGATCTGACCTTGATGTATGTGAATTGAGTTGGGTCAATATTCTCTAGGTCACCTATATCTCTGTTTATTAGTTCCATAATCATCCTTTCCATAGCCTTACAGATGAAGCTGGTCAGGCGTATGGGTCTGTTATAGCCCTATCTTTGTACAAGGGAATGACTGTTGGTGTTCTTCAATCATCTGACACAAAGCCTGTCTTGTGGCTAATGTTAAATAGCTTCATAGGTACCTACTAGGCTAGCTGTCATTGTGGGCCATTTTAAGCCTAGCTAATAACCCTCAAAGATGGGAATCAAACCTTGTACCTTATGTCTGGGAGTTAAACACATTAACCATTATGACATATCCCAACCTCTCTCTGTAGGGGGTCTAACAATTCATGTTTCTGGGTAGCCACCAAGCAGCCTAATATGGTATCTGTCCCAGTAGATGTAGTATTCTTAACCTTAAATAGTGCCTTGAGAAAATCTGGGAGATTTAAAGAAGGTGGTTATTTAATCTAAGAATATTAGAGGGGAGAGGGAGCTGAAGTTGTCTGGTAGTAGACCAGCTATGTCCTCTGGCTCTGAATATGTGATATTGTTTACTAATAGCTCTGTGCAGTTCTGGGCATTCTTTCTAAGATTTCTAACATACTTAAAGAATGTATGTGGTTATATTTTATCAGGGTGCTATTTTTACCTCATATCTGGCTTTGGCTGATTTGTTAAGGATATGGAGTCCTTTTTTTTTTTTTTTTTTTTTTTAAGATGAGTGTTTTTGGCTTCTTGAGGGTTAGGTTTATTTTTGCATGCAATGATTTTTTTCTCTTTTATTATAGTTTCATAGGTTAATACTAAGCTAATGGCCATTTTAAGCCTAGCCAGTAACCCCATATCAGAATCAAACCCTGTACCTTTGGTTTATGAGGTAAAGACCTTAACCATTATACCAAACCCACTTTATTATAAAACATGTTTATATTAGGGTTCCACCATTGGGGTTTATATTTCAATTTTGCTTTGTATTTATTAATGAGGGGGACAAATGTATCTATACAACTATTTACATGTTCTTAGAACTTGGCAGTAAAGAATTCTGCATAAGCATTGGATCATCAAAGTGGAAATACAAACTCCCTGGACCAGTAAATCCATACCCCAATCAGCAGATATAAAATCCTGGACTTAGTCCTTGCCAATATGGGGCAGTTCTACTTATATATTAATATAACCATTGTGAAGTGGAGTATATATTGACTAATTTTCATATTTTAACTTTTTTTGCAACTGTGATGATGTGGGGTAGTGCCAGCTGTGCCAGGGTGAGTAAGGTAGTGCATGTGTAACATATGCCGGTATAGCTACGTGGAGTTTTGTAAAGAATTATATAATATGTAATTTGAATATCAAATTGATTTGTATAGATGTTTGTGTTAAAAATGTATTTGTAAGGTTGCTTGTCTTAAAAATATATCGACAGTGGGTCCTGCATGTATGTCAGACTGTATTTTTGTAACTGATGAAATGTATATATTTTAATAGAGGATACTAAAAGGGAAGGGGTTAAGCTCAGACCAGCTATCCTTAAGAAAAGTATCCTGAAATTAAATGACTTGGTTTATACCATAAATATTTTATCTCACAGGTCTGAATGCAGCCAGAGACGCAATGTCTGTGAAAGGCCTGAGCTGGGATCCTGCTCTACTGTCCTTACTGGTGAACTAATTGCTACCCCCAGGGTGCCAGAAATGGCTTGTTAATTTCTGCAGGGTGGGTAGAAGTATTGGAATTGTTTGTTTTTGTATTAAGATGCTGTAATAAACCTTAGCTAAAATTATGTGTGTGTATTCTGATACATCAGTGCCAGATCCTGGCTCAATTCTATTGAGAGAGTAGTGTGGAAACCACAGAGTCAGGTGACCAGATGTGATGCCATTCTGTAGCCAGCACTGAAATTGTATTTGAATACTAGTGAGAGCTGTGAGAGGTGCACTCTGTTTTTGGACCTGACAAAACACTCATCCACTTACATCTGCCTAGCTTTTAGTAAGTATCTAGGTAACAGTAATTCTTCAGTTAGTTAAATAAATATAGTGAGATTAGCTAAATAGGTTCATAGGTTCATAGGATGATACTAGGCTATTGGCCTAGAGGCCCTTATAAGCCTAGCCAAGAACTTCACCCATGTTCCTACAAACTCTGCACATGCTTCCCCTGTCCAGCAGGGACACAGGTGGGATCCCAGGGGTGTATTTTCTGTTTCCCATCTAGTCGTTCAGGTTCCTCTTAAAGAGGGCTAGAGAGGTACTCTGTTTGACATGGAGAGGGAGTCTGTTCCACAGATGGAGGAGTCTATGGGACACAAATCTATCCTGCTAATGAGTTCTATTAATGTCACAGACCAGGATGAGGCCTTGCATGCGGGTTGCTCAAGTGGAGTTTGACTTACAGATATGCATCTTCTCCATCAAGGCTGGGTCTGAGATGGCCTTGTATGCTAGACACAGGTCACCTCTGAGCAGTCTGTATGAGACTGAGTAGAGGGAGAGGGTTTTTAGGTGTTTGTGACCCTGGATTCTTCTGGTCAGGAATCTCTGTGGTCTCTCCAGCTGCTGCATGTGCTTGGCAAGGTACATTTTGAAGGGGGCATTGCACTCGATAATGGGCCTGATAAGGAAGGAGTACAGGGATGTTATGACCTCCTTGTTCCTGGATGAAATATCCTTACTTATGAGGTGGGCCATATAGAAAGCCTTCTGTACAATGGAGGCAATGTGGTGGTCAAACATCAGGTTGCTATAAACCTGGGTACCTAAGTCCCTCACTACTGATTAGTACATTGTTATTAATGTGATAATTAGTGGGGATGCCATTTTCTCCATAGGGGATAATGATGCATTTCTTAGCATTCAGTTTGAGGCCATGTTTCTGGCACTAGTCATTAGTTTGGGTAAGGCCCTCTTGGAGGATGTTCACATCACTTGGGGAATTTAAGACAGTGCCCAGCTTGCAGTCATATGCAAACGTGGTCAGCCACAGATCACAGGTTTTGACTTGCACCTCAGAAAAGTATATCTCAAACAGTAGAGGCCCCAACACCGATCCTTGGGGTACAGCGCTTGTTACATTTCTACTAATAGAGGTGGCTTCCCCCATTTTCATTGAGTGGGTTCTATCAGTGAGCCAGTTAACTACCCATCTGGTAACATATGGGTTGATGCCTAGCTGAGAGAGTTTATCTATTATGTCCAAGTGGGGAATAGTGATGAAGGCTTTGGCTAGGTCAAGGTAGGCAGAGTGCACCGCCTTCCCCTCATCCATGGTTTAGGTGAATGTTTCAAAAACGTTGACCAAGTTTAACAAGCATGATCTCCCTTTGACAAATACAAACTGTGTGGGGTCAAGTGTTTGGAAGTTGACAATGTCCTTGTTTATAAGGTCCATGAATATGCATTCCATGGTCTTGCAGATCAGGCTAGTTAGCCTGATGGGCCTATAATTGCCTGGGTCAGTGGACGCTCCACCTTTGTGTAGAGGGAAGACAGTGGCTGTCCTCCATTTGGCTGGGATGAAGCAGGTGCTCAGGCTTTGGTTGAATAGGCTGGATAATGGAGCTGACAGCTCATGCCTGAGTTCATGTAGGATACAGCCAGGGATGTTGTCAGGTCCCATGGAGACTATATTTTTTGTTTTTAAGAGGGAATTAAAGACCTGCTCCTTGGTGATGAGGGGAGGGGTTCAAGTGCTAGGGATGTTCTGGTTTACTGATGGGGGGAAGGGGGGAGTTTTCACTGAACCTGTCTTCCAGCAGGATGGGTATATCTACGGCATTTGTGTATGTGGTGTTGTTGACCACCAATATAGAGCAGATTTGGGTGCTACCTTTGAGACTGCGGACATATGTGAAAAAGGTCTTATGATTGTCCTTGGTGGATGCAGCCAATTTGGACTAGAAGTTAGCCTTAGAGGATTTCACCAGTGATCACATTTGCTTGCTCAGGCAAGGAAGAGGTTGCTTCGAACTTGGCACCAGCTTCTTCTTGGTCCTGGACAGCAATTTTTTTCCCTTTTATTATAGAGTTTGTTTATTGCTGCTGCTGTCCACCAGACAGGTTTACTCTTCCTTGAGGAAGAGGATTTGGTCCATTCAGGTATTACTGAGTCCATATAGCTATGTAGGTGCTCATATAGTTTTTTGGTGTAGGCTTGGACATTAGTGCTAGTTCCAACTGAAGGGACAGTGGCTGTGAAGCTGCTTATACCTGCTTTCAGGAGATTGTAGTCAGCTTTGCAAAAGTTATTTTGTTTGACCCTGACGGGGGGGGGGGGGGTAAAAGGAGATGGTGACTTTAAAAGTGATCACTTTATGGTTAAATCTTACCAAGGAGGATACCACTGTAGGTGAGCTACAGTGGCTACTCATTTTAGTTAGGACCAGGTTCAGGATATTTTCACCTCTCATGATGGTGTTGCCCAGCTGATGTAATGCATTGGCATTGACAACATTGAGAAATCTCTGGGCATTCATGGTTGGGCTAGAAGAGGTCTTCCACTCTATGGTTGGGTAGTTAAAGTCACTCAGGGTTAGGGTAGAGGGTTGAATCTTTATGGATTCAAGTAAGACCAGATAGGTGGAGTGGGCATCCTGAGTCATGGTTGGGAGTCTATAGCTAGCTATGATTTGAATAGGTGTTTTGTTAACAGTTAACTGCACTTGGAGTGTCTTCTGTGTGTCATACCATTTTACCAGTTTGGATGTGTGTATTTCTTTGATAAATATTGAAACTCCACCTCCTTTGGCTTTGATGCACTCCATTTGGGGTCTGAAAGTATGGTAAGAGGAGTAACCTGGTAAGGCTGGGGTGCTCTCCACAGCTTTGAACCAGGTTTCAGTTACTGCACAAATGTCAGCATCCTCCAGAGCAAATAATGCTTGCAATGAGTGCAGTTTCATGCTAAGACTCCTAGCGTTTAGCAGCATGAGCTTTAAATTTCATTTAGAAGAATTTTTCATGTCGGTAAATTTGTGTTCATAACTTTGCCTAAAAAAGGCACTATGGGGGAGGCAAGAGCCTTTGCCAGAAGCCTGAACCCAGGGAGACAGATGAAGGCCATCTCTAGCAAAGCATCGTGGTCTGTCAGTCATGACCTCCCAGGCTGTCAGGTACTGATTCCCCTTGGAATGACAGCAGAAACTATGCCATTCACACCAATATGGACTATGACAGAGTCATAATAGTACCTGTTGTTAAGAGACTTGAGTGCATGCATGATATGGTGGATTCTACCACCTGACAAGCAACTTACCGTGACTTTCTACTTGTCTAGCCTGGTGAGGGGCACATTTGTGTGTCTCAAGATAGAGTTTCCTATAAATAGTATATTCGGTTTGTGGCTGAGCCTTAGAGGCTGTGAGACACAGGCATGTGTACTATGTGTGATGCTTGGTGCTGTAGGTTGTGAAGTGCTTGTGTATTTTTGCTTCAGAGGTCTTTTTTCTTTAGGTATGTTTTTGTTGAGAATGTCCACATATGTAGGAGTGTGTTGTACAGGTGTCGGTGGTGTTAGAGGTGTGGTGTTCATAGTGTTTGAGCAGACAACCTTCTCAGAGCCAGATCTACTGGCTTGTGACTGAGACAGCAAGGATTCTAGATTCTTAATGTAATTGCATCTCTCACATTTATTTATTTTATTTATTTAACATTTGTTTACCGGGAAAGTCTGACTTTCCCAACAATTTTCAGTAGAGGCTTGGGGAGAAATGCTCCAGACACATGTCTTTGTAACATAGGAGGAATCCGGAGAACCCAGAGAAAACCCACACAAAGGCAGGGAGAACATGCAGACTCCACACAGAAGGCACTCCAGCTGAGAATCAAACCAGAGAACCTCTTCCTGTGAGGTGACAATGCTACCACTGCACCACTGCGCTGTTCACATATTGTGTTCCTTGGTGGTAGTAGTAGATGGCTGTCTGTATACATGAGGCAGTTGTTACACTGTCTCAGGATTCCCATATCAACCAGACTAGCAGGACAAACCATAGGAAATTGTCCATCCACAGTTGTCAGAATCTGTGGAAGAGAGGTCAGGGATAGTAGAGTGGGTACTAGTGGGTAAGAGAGTAACTATAGGTGTGAGTAGGGCTGGATAATATCAATGCAGTAGCTGTAAGCGAGGGCGTCACTTACACAGGAGTGCCTGTAATGTAAATAATGCAACTGAGATACCTCTCTAAGGGTTAAAACAGTGCAGCAGTGGTGCGCAATGCACAAACAAACACAAACACATGCAAATGCAGGGTTTAAATACCACAAAAGCAAAAGTAAAACAGAAACACTGGAATTGACCAATCAACACTTGTCCCTAAGCTCTTAGCTGAACACCCTATGCCAGACCAGTTCTAACCTGTTCACTTACTCCCACTAAATGCAGGCAGGCTCTGGCCAACATAAGATGATAAAAGCAAAACTTGTAACCAGACTATGCTAAAGATAGTTAAACTCTGTTTAGGTCAATTTAACAAAGGAGAACAGATACATACTTAAATGTAGCAGTAGCAAGCAACAGCAAACTGATTTAAACAAATTAACCAATTAACCAATAAAAAAGCTCAAACCTAAGCCCTGTTCCAGCAACCTTCAATCAGACAAGTTCTAACTGCACACATCTGCCATTAGGGTGCAGGGAAACCCTCCACAAAAAAGATGGCCTGGATTAGCTCTGAAGTTATATCCATTGAGCTAGATTCAGCAGGTCTGAATCTAGTCTATGCTACAGCAAACAGGTTGAACCAATTTCAGAAAGAAACAGTTAAAATAAGCAGGCACAATAAGCCTTCAACTAGCAATTCCCAGCTCAGAAGGGCATAATCTATCCTCTCCTCCCACAAGAGTGTAGACCACAAACCTTCTTAATGTAAAATAACTGGCCTGAAGCCCAAATACTTAAACCAAAACTAAGACACTTTTAGAATAACAGACACACTAAGCCTTCAACCAGGAATTCCAGTCTTAGAAAGATGTAAGTTACCTCTCCTGCCACAAGAGTGTAGACCACAAACCTTCTTAATGTAAAACAACTGGCCTGAAGCCCAAGTGCTTAAACCAAAAGGCTTAGAATAACAGTTAAAATTGAATCAGGCTGCTAACAAGCAGTAATAAATGCAGCAGAATAAATACAATTGAATAATTTTAAGAACAAGCAGCAAAAGAAAAACAAAGTAATAAAGTAGAAAGAAACACAAATACAATAAAAGCAGATGAATAAAGTGTATTTTTTTTAAATTTTTTTTTATTTTTTATTATTTTTTTAGGTTAAGTGGGAAGAGAGAAAACAAGATGAATTCAAGGTTGAGAAAATAATGGGGTGGACCTTCCCATATGATCTCCCTCTACTCAGCAGAATAAGCTGATGAGATGGGACTGAGAGGAGTGTCCAAAATGAGATTTATACTAAGAGCGGGCAACTCAAAAGCCTTAAGAGCACAACTAGAACTGGTTGGGTGGCAGGGGAAATGTAGCCAGAGATGAGTGATATTCAAGCAAGGAGGCCACACAAACACTTCAGCTAAATACAGATATTTCTAAATAAAAAATCAATGCAGTTTCTCAGCTCCCCACACTAATTAACTGATACTATTCACCATTTGCAAAGGAATTATTTGATAACTTTTTAACTGACCCTAGCCAAGATCTCTTAAAGCTCTAACAAAACAGAAAACGTAAAACAAAACACATGTAATAAAAGAATAAGATACAAAATAGAAGTGATCAAACCTTAAATAAAGAGCTTCAAATCAAAATTAAATGCAGCCAGAGATGGGTGATATTCAGAGCAGGCAAGTAGGCCACACAAACACTTCAGCTAAATATAGACATTTCTAAATAAAAGAGCAATGCTGTTTCTCAGGTCCCCCCACTAATTAACTGATGCTATCCACAATTTGCAAAGGAATTCTTTGGTAACTTTTTTAACTGACCCTAGACAAGAACTCTTAAAACTCCTACAGAACAGAAAACTTAAAACAAAACAAATCCAATATCAGGATAAGATAAACGTTTTTTTGCATCTGTCTGAGTCTTTCCAATTGTGTTGGTTTTTATATTTCCTGTGATTGAAACTCTGGTATTTATTGTAAATACACATTCAGTATTCCCATGTTTTCTTTTTTAGTATTTATTATTAAAGATATCTATACCTTTCATTGTAGCTTGTCTTTTAGAAAATATTTAACCTTTGAGAGTACTTGCATTTATTTAGTGGCACTGTGACTCCACATTCCTGAAGTCTTGCTGCTTGGTTAAACACTACAATTTGTATAAGTACTGATTTTAATAAGTATAATTGGGTACTCTGGTAAGACCCCTAAAGTTTCTGGCTTTGGATGTGCTGGTGGCAGCAAATCTACCTTATAGCCCACATGGAAGTGGCACAGAGATGGTGTTGGAGGACTTGGCTTAAAACACCTGGATAAAGACTCAGCTCTATAGTGGTCAGTGGGAAGTCATATTTGAGGTCTGGAGAGGAAGCTCAGCCCCAGGACTGGACTTCGCATTCCCTGTGTGCTCTTAAGGGAAATTAGACTTGGTGCAGAGGATAGCATCTGAAAATACTGTGTCTATTTTTTTTCTAGACACATACAGTATTTTCAGATGCACTCCTCTGCACCAAGTCTAATTTCCCTTAAGAGCACACAGGGAATGCGCAGTTAGTGGTGATAATTGAGGCTGGTTGATCACTGGCCAAGAGGCAGGATGTCACAGCAACTTTTATCATTTTTGTTATATATTAATTTGTTTACAGCTAAGTTTAAAAAGTTCATGCTCAGAATTTTAGTTCAGGTGATGGCTGTCCGGGGAGGTACTCTTCACTTGTCATGAGGTGTGAAATTCCACTGAGGGTAGGTGGTGTGAAAGTTCTAAATATTAAGATATTATTTGACTGCCTCTGTCTAAACTCCAAGCCATTGCAGAGGTAACAGCTTGGTAGGGAGACAGTGGGAGTGGGGAACAATAAAGTATATGCACAATGTGTCAACTAGATCTATCATTATGGTTCATATAAAGCTTTCATATTTTGGTTGGTCTAGTCCATATACTGTAATAGATGGGCTGAATCCCCATAAGAACTGGATGGGTGGTCTCATGGAAATGTGCTCCACAAGATGGTAGCACAAAAGGTTTTCCATATATCTTGATATGATATTAAGCTTATAATGCTTAACAAAAGTGTGCAAAGAGATCTATGTTGCTGCTACACAAATGTCATCCACTGAAAGATTCTTGAAAAGGCTGCTGTAGTCATAATAAAACTTGTAGAATTAATTTTTGGTGTGAAATGTAAGGCTTTGTTATGACAACATTAGCAAAAAGTTAAACGGATGGCCATCTGGACAATGTGACATTTTCCCCATCTTGCCTAGTCTATTGGGAGCAGAAGGAGATAAAAAACATGACTATCTTGCTTTTATCCTTTATACATTCTAGACATATGAAACAATGTAATTGGAACACACTTCTATTAAAATATTAAGGAAACTACTGGAAGATTAATTGTTTTGTTAAGATTAAGATCTGATGCTGCCTTGGGCATAAATGTTAAGTCAGTCATATGGAATATCCTGCCTTTGTGAAAGATAACATTTTCTGGTGGCTTTGATGATTTTGAAAAGAAAGGGAAAGTAGTTTTCTGTTTTGGCTTTGAGGAAAGGGCATGTAAGCTCTACACTCTTCTAGTTGTTGTAACAGTGACAAAAATAACCTCTTCCAAGACAGATACTTAATGTCAGCTTAAGCCACAGGTATAAATGGAACAGGCATAGAAAATCGTCAAACGCTAAGATTGTAGTCCTTAGCCAAATCGTTCCCAGCAAACCTGCTGTAAACTGTTATATTACCCAGTTACTGTGGTTTGTGCAAAGGAGAGCATTGCTATATCAGTATCGTTTCATGCTTGCTGACAACCACCTAATTCTTAAACAATCAGATACAGTGTGTGTGAGGTGTAATTATACATTACCACTGGAGACAAGGCTGTCAGTTACAGCCATTACAATTACTAGTCAGGTTGCAGAAACACACAAAACTACATTCTAACTACCATTCACACTAAAGATCAAGCACATAGACTCACATATGCTGATACTCTTAAAAGTAACCTATCCAAACTTCAAAAGCCTTCTAGATGCATCTATAACAGTAGTGATCTTTAGCAATCTCACAAACTTTCTACCAGAGCAACATCCACCACAATACATGCAGCTTCAAGCTATGGTGTCTGATAAGGCAAATATCCACACAAACAAATTTTCTAATTATAGGTGATTCCATTGTGAGATGCACAGATGTGTTCCTGTCATTAAGCTAAACATGGCGAGGGTCAGGGTCAGCTGTCTATCAGGGGCCAGAATTCACCACATCATGCACGTACTCAGGTCACTGAACCACAAGTACCAGTATGACTCTGTCATTATACATGTGGGTATAAATGACCAAAGATGTACCTCTCTAAACTATATGAAGAGAGATGATGGTGCTCTTGGACTATATGTCCCAGGCTGGTACTGGCCTAACAATGAGCAGCATTCTACCTTTTCTGAGGATGATGCAACAATACTAGGCTCAACCTTCTCACAGGATAATGACACAATATGAGCAAAATATAATTGGCTTAGTTTTTGGTGCCATTCAAAGGGGGTAGAGTATTTTTTTGTTGGAGGGATATGGCTAACATACCACTCTGCTTCACCAGGGATGGTCTGCACCTGTCCCCTTTAGGCATTCAAATATTGGCAAAAATGTTGTCTGCCCTCAGTGCAATTTTTAGGCAATGCCAACCTGATAAACTTCCCAACATAACAAAACCAGGATTATCTAATGGCATTACTAATGAGTGCCAGAAATTTAAACAAAAAAAATAAAAAATCCACTCCCTGCATACACTACTCACCCTGGAGAGGGTATATGCCTGTGTAGTTATGGAGACATGGTTGAAAGCTTCAGAGAGCACCATGGCAGCACAAAATTATAATTCCTTCAACACACGTAGACCAGCTATAGCCTAGAAACAGTGAAGGTGTCTCAATATTCATCAAAAACAGTCATACTTCAGGACTGGTCAAGTAGTATAATGCACTCAAGCTTCTCCATGTCCAGCCCACCTTAAGCGAAGTGACAGACCATATTATTGCAAGTTATAGCTCCTCCTCTATGACCTAGGAGACCACTAACACATACGTATATGAACTGGAGTCACTCTACATTGAACCCTGTATGTATAACATTATACTCCTGGGTGACCTCAACTACACCACTATAAAATGAGAAACATACACAACTTCCAAGACGCAGGGTCCTGGATTTTGTCAACACAAATGTTCTAGACAAGCTTGTCTGTACACCCACTGAACATGGTAGATCTTTGCACCCACTCATGTATGTCCCTGACAAGTAAGGACATTATACATAGGTGGGTGCAAAGATCTCCCATGTATAATGTCCCTGACAAGCAAGAACATTATACATAGGTGGGTGCAAAGATATCCCATGTATAATGTCCCTGACAAGCAAGAACATTATACATAGGTGGGTGCAAAGATATCCCATGTATAATGTCCCTGACAAGCAAGGACATTATACAGGGGAGATCTTTGTACCCAACTGTATATAATATCCTTGCTTGTTAGGTCAGACCATCAAACTGTTTCCTTTGAAATTAAACTAAAACCTGTGACCACATCTTACCCTCAAACACTTAAGAATTATTTCAAAACAAAACTCCTTCTACTGAGTGATATCATTGCAAAATGACAACCCCCCCCCCAAACCACTTGAACTCTACTGCATATGTAGAAATGTTCACAGAGACCCTATACCATCATGTAAACAGTAGCACTGTGGCAGCTGTACCCATCCAAAAAAGTACAGGACTAACTCAAAGAACAAACCACCCAGGTGGAATCCAAGCATCAGCAAGTTGTGTAACAAAAAGAAAAAAAGCATGGCCAAAACTAGGAAGTGCAATGCCAGGCAAGGTAAGAATTCCCTCATCAAACTAAAAAAGCAACTCAGGAGTCTTATCATGTCCGTCAAAGCCAAATCTGAGGTAAAGATAGCCTTGCAGGCAAAAGACAAAGACAAGGCCTTCCTCAGCTATGTCTACAACTTCAAAGGTAATACACAACAGCGTGCCAGACTAATTGTAAACAGAACAAGCGATATGGAGCTGGAGGATATAGCAAACCTACTGGCTAATAAATTTAGCTCCAATTTTACCCATTTGCCTACCAACACCTCTCAAGAGAGACTCAGAATAAAATAAATAAGGCAAAAATAATCTATGGGCCCAGATAATATCATGGGATGCCTCCTTAATAGCATAAAAATATGACCTATCAATCCCTGTAAATCACTGTTTAACTTTAACTTCTTAAATGTATCTCATGAATGGAGGGTTGCAACAGTTATCCCTCTGCACAAGAGCAGACCATCTACTAACCTGGGTAACTATAGACCAATAAGTCTGGCTCATATGTAATGCCATGGAAAGTACTATTATTAATATTATAAATAAAGACATAGGAAACCTTCAGACACTGGACTCAACACAGTTGGATTTCGTTAAAGGCAGATCATGCCTACTCAACTGGTGGATTTTTTTTCAGAAAGTCACCAGATCTATGGAAGAGGTCAAAATGGTACACACTGCGTATCTTGACCTGTCAAAGCATTCGTCACTATTCCCCATTCAGGAATTGTCAGCATACTCACAAAACTAGGAGTAAAACCCCTATGTCATCCATTAGAAAACTGACTCACAGTTAGGACTCAGAAAATCAGGATAGGTGATGGTACCTCCACAAAAAGGTCAGTCAGTAGCAAAGTCCCTCAGGGCTCAGTGATGGAGCTGCCTCTTTTTGGCATCTACTCTTTAGAGGTCAAAGGCATCTTGTTGATGTAATTTGCAATTACTGGAATCTTGGTGCAGTTATAGAATCCCCCAAGCACACTAACATCTTCCAAGAGCACTTGTCGTAAACTAACAATTGGTGCCAGAGCTATAGTCTAAAATTGAATGCCAAAAATATATAATAGCATCCTTTCCAAAGTCAGACACCTTGGAGAATTATCACATAGATAATGCACCCCTAAGAGTACACCCAGCGGTTAGGGACTTGGGAAGATATATGGACAGTGATTTGGCCTTTGATCATCATGTGTCTAATGTTGTAAGGAAATCATTCTATTTTGCGCAACTTAAAGTATGGCATCCATGTCCAAGGCGCTTATTACCCTGCTGTACTCAGCCCTCAGCAGGCCAGGAATTGAGTACATTGTTTCCTTCTGTATGTATCTGAACAGGCATATGTAACAACTGGAACACCCACAGATGTTCCACACAAAAACAATACCAGGATTTAACCATATGGAATAGGCAGACTGCCTCAGAACCTTATATTTGTACCCAGTCTCCTATAGACTACTGAGAGGTGTTCTGTGCCTGGCTTATGAGGCATCATTTGATCCAGTACTGATGGACTTGCTGCACATCTGCAAGCCTAACAGCATTAGAAATACTTGACTGAAGGACTTAGACCTATTTTGCAACATGTTAGATAGACAGATGCATGTCTCAATGTCTACCCCTATTCTGGAATAGGCTTCCCATCCATGTGAAGCAGAGTTCATCCCTGAACCTGTTCAAACACAGACTGGACAAATACCTGGGGGATTGGAAATTTGCATGTAGATTGGCACGTAGAGTTCTTTTGCTTAGAGACACCTTATAAATGACCTGCCACCTAAACCCAACTAGATGCCGTCAGGTAATTTATCCTTTCATTACAAATGGGAAAATATGGCTACGCATAAAAAGGCCTCCCAGGGTTATTAGCCTAGTAATCACCTCTGAACCTGTTATCTATGAAGTTATTTTTTCTAGGGCAAAATTGTGGTCCTATGCAGGGGTTGGATTTTGTATAGGAATCTTGCATTAGAAGACTGCTCTAGGAAAGTCTTTGCAGGCATTCTGAGAGGAGAGAGATGATTTGCTAAGTCCTTGGTGATATGCTGAAATGGCTGCAAAATAAACTTGTGCCTTGATAAAACAAATCTGCTAAAAACAGAAGACTGAGCTGACTGGACCAGTGATTCAGTATGGTCCTCATTTGTTTGCCCACATCATGAACTTGAACCACTTGTCTTAAAGTTTTTTTTTATCTTGTGGAAAGTTTTTACAATGCTGATAATAAGTGGACACCATGGGAGGGTAATCCAGGCCCCTAGCCATTACTGTAAATGGAAAAACCATGTAATTAACTTGATGGAGAATATGTCCATGTGAAGCTTGCTGGACATGTGTGACAGCAGCCTTGGCTGATGCTATAGAAGGAGAGGTATCTGTATCAAGTAAAGCCAAAGCAGAGGAAGCATACTTATTGGGGCAAAAATGGGGTTATGAGGATGAACCTGGCTTTGCATACATAGCCTGGCTTTTTGGATGTATTTCATCATGAACATGGAGTACATGAAGGAGACCTGAGAGCCATAGATGGACATGAGCACCTCTGGGAAAATCACCCTGATTATGGAAAAGAAGTTGCTACAATTGGCATTGAAAGATGAGATGAAAACATTGCAGCTAGGCTTCCCTCCCATTATCAAAAAGCATCTTCACTGTAGGCATACTTAGAGATCAGTTATGACGCAGTAGAAAACATCTGCTCAGCTTGTCTACTAACAGGTTGGCTTGACCTGGGATATACATTTCAACTAGAAAGCTTCAAATTGATAGCCTATTCTCATATCCTCACTGCTTCCCTACAAAGAGGGTGGGTGGAACCTGGTTCTCCCTTACTTTCAATATTTATTTGTTGACCTGGGCAGAGTATTGCCCCTACTGGACCATTTGCAGGCTCTGGCTGGGGATACATGGAATTTTCAGTCAGATCAAAAATAGCACATAGTAGTTATAGTATAATGTTATCAATGACAGATGTTACATACGTTTTTAAACAGATACATTTATACACTCAGTAGTCATAGTATATCTGTAACTGTCAGATAGAATATACCATTTTTAAACATTTACAATTATTGTATACACAGAGAACATAGCCAAGAAAGGGAATTTTTGTATGCATTTATATGACACCACTGTAAAAGAAGCACTAACATTTTGCTTCTTAAACAGGAACTTCTGAATGAAATTTAAGAACAGGTGTAATACATATTATATGTTGGGGAATTGTAGCCTGGATTTTAGAGGCAAGAATGGAGTAGATATGTTCAGTGGAGTAGTTTTGAGTAAGGAGGCCTAGAGGGTGGAGGTATGTTCTGGGAGGGATCTAAAATTATAGGGGGCTGTTATGTCATGTAGTCTGTTCATCAGTAAGTGGAAAGAGTTAAGGCTAATGAGTCATACCACACCATAGCCATGTTGTCAGAGTGGATGGTTGTTGCACCCTGAAAAAGGTGGCCTGAAATGCCTGCAATGCTTGAATTTCAAGACAAACGATATGCAGAAAGATTAAAAGAGAAATTAAAGGAAAGAAAATACTTGCACAAAAAAAAACTTTTAAATGCTTCAAAGAAAAAAATATATTCACTAGTACAACACATATATAAAAACATTACATAGACAAAAGAAACTTAGGCTGCCTGGAAAAAGAAATGACAGAAGACGTTAAAATATATATATAAAAAAAATCAGACATTATTGAAAGGTATAAAAAAGAAGCATGGACATGTGAAAGAAAAAGAGATTTGGCATGTTGCAATATTTGTGCAGAAACTAACCAATGGAAAAAAAAACAGTTCCAAAAAATATTTGAAGAGAAACACAGACAAACGCAATGGATTATGGAACATTTCATAATACAAAAATTAGAAAGCAAAGGGGTAATGCAGAAATGAGGATTGGTAAGGGAGAAGTTAGACACAGAAATTGAAGTTATGGATTATTTGCAAAGTGAAGGATTTAGTGTGAAAATTTCATCATGACCAGTGCTGAAGCATGATGGAATTAGAGGTGGCCAAATTAAGGAGCAACAGGTGTAGCAGGAGGCATCTGAAGAAGATTTGCAACATCATAATGATCACGATGCCCTGGAGCTGTGGCATACAGTTGAAGGTGCACAGCAAGGGAAGGAGCAGGAAAGAATGGCAATTCTGATACAGGTAATGTTACAGAGTGATGGGCCATAAGGTTCCCATATGAAGAAGCAGGGTGCATCTGAAAAAGATATTGCACAGAAAGATTTTCTGGAACTTTCTGTAAATTGCTTGCAGGAAACAGAGCAAAGAATATCTCAGTCCAGAAGAAAATGATTTAAGGAAATAAATGCTTGATTTGATAGAGATGGATAAACATATTAGGACAGATGAAAGAAATAGATTATAGAAAGTAAATAAGGCCTAAAATGTGAGAAGATTGGTAAAATAGATGAACACAGTAATCAGCAGCATTAAGAGTAGTGTATGCGATATAACAGAAATACATTACTGTTATACCAAAATAATATATAACTGTACAGCTAAACTAATAATAGATAAAGTGCTACCACTAGCATAGGGCAGTATTAATAATCTCAGCTTATGACCCACAGCATGGTTGTGATAGTGAGGAAAAGAGTGTATTCATATGGCAGTTGCAGGGCCTACTAGATAAAGCAGGACAACATGAATTGGTGTTGATAATGGGTGACTTGAATGCACATATCGGGACAGACAGAACAGGATATGATGAATGCTGGGTCCACGTGGGTGGGACAACAGGAATAAAGAAGAAGAAGAAGAGGTCATTCTAGACATCTGTCTGGCAAATGGCGTGATCGTAGCCAACACATGGTTCAGAAAGAGAGACAGTCACAAAATCATATACAAAAGTGGCCAGCATACAACTCAGGTAGACTTCCTCCTAGTATGCAAAGGGCACTGGGGTAGAGTCAGTAATTGCAAGGTCATCCCCAGTGAAACAGTTGACCCACAGCAAAAAACACTGTTTGCCAAAATCAGCTGCAAGCAAAGTTCAGAAAAGGCGCTAAGGTTAACAGCAACCAGGCTGATGACCTGGAAGTTGACTGGAGAAAAAGTACAACAGTTCACGGGAGCACTCAGGCCTCTATCACCCAAGAAGAGGAGGAAGGAGGTGGAGCTGAAGGAGAATGGCAGTGTCTCAAAACAGCATATGTAAGGACTATAGAACAGATATGTGGCTGAGCCAGTTATGGCAATGAGTTACATAAGGAAAGCTGGGGCAGAATGCAGAAATCCAGGAAGTCATCAAAAGGAAGAAGAAATGCAGGAAAAAGTGGGCAATAGAAAAGATGCACCAGGCTACAAAGGAATGCTGGTTAGTTAAGAAAGAAGCTAAGAAAGGAGTTGCAATAGCAAACAACAGGGCATCGCATGCACTTTACTAGCTACTGGAAAGTGACTCAGTATGTGGCACAAAGAAACTATATCAGGTTGCAAGAAAAAGACAGAAATATAAAGAAGATAGTCAGATACCCTTTATAAGGGATGCCAGCAACAACCTGCTCACCAGTCCACAGGACATCAAAGGCAGATGGAAGGAATACTTCCAGCAGCATCTGGATGAAGAAACCCCCACAGAAGCTGTCACAGCCTATGATAAGAGAAGAAAAGGAGCCCACCCTAGAAGAAGTAAGAATAGGGGTGACATAGTGGTGCAGTGGTTATCATTGTTGCCTCACAGCAAGAGGTTCTCTGGTTCAGTTCTTGGCTGGGGTGCCTTCTGTGCAGAGTCTATATGTCCTCCCTACATTTGCATGGGTTTCCTCCAGGCACTCCGGTTCCCTCCCACATTCCAGAGACATGCATCTGGAGTGTTTGCACCCAAGCCTCTGCTGAAAATGGGCTCTGTCCCAGTCTGACTTTCCTGTATCAAATGTTAAATAAATAAATAGCACTAAGGAAAATAAAGTCAGGGAAAGCAGCAGGCTCAGATGAGGTTACAGCAGATATGATAAAGATGATGGGTGTGATGGGGAGAAATGGCTTCTACGAGTACTCACAGCTGTGTGGAGAGAAAGGTGTATTCCAGATGAATGGAGAATAATCATACTTGTACCAGTGTGTAATAAGATAGGGGACATCCACAACTGTGAGCAGTACAGAGGCATCAGAACCCCTGTCACACTGCATGAAAGTTCTGGAGTCAGTGATTGATAAATGGATACGCAGAGTAGTAGAAAGTAAGATGGGAGATGAGCAGCTCAGATTCAGATCAGGATGCAGCACAACTGACTCAATAATTGCAGTGAGATGGATAGTTGAGAAGAAGCTAGATATTTATTTATTTAATGCATTTGTTAACCGGGAAAGTCCACTGGGCCTGGAATTAGCTCATTTTCAGTGGAGGTCCAGGGAGAAAAGCTCCACATAGTTACATATAAAGAAAATTATAATCGCATAAACAGAGAAAAATAATACATATGTTACATATGAAGAAAAGTATAATCACATAAACAGAGAAAAATAATACAGTACAATTACATTGTATGAAATTGGTAATAGAAGCAATAGTGAACAAAAAAATACAATCAATGACATTTAGAAGCATTAAATGGCATATATTTCAGTGACGTGATTGAATGATATTTACAATGGTACATAAAGTGTATTCAAGTAGCACATGAAAGTATTATATCTGCAGTTGTATAGCTGTGAGGGGATTAATTACAGTGTAATTATAGTGGGAGATAGAAGGGCAGATGGTGGAAAAGATAGGTTAAAATGACAGGGAGCAGGAAGTAGGCAGAGTGAAGGATGTGATGTGATAGTTACATGTATAGAACTGGGAGAAGATCAGGAAAGAGTCCAATTTAGCATTCCTAGATGTGGAGAAAGCATATGACAAGGTCCCAAGAAAGCTGATTTAGGCAGTACTGTGATGTTTCGAAATCCCAGAAACACTGGTAGAATTAGTGCAGTCTATGTATAAAGACCAAGTAACTCAAGTACAAGCAGTGTTTCATCTCACAGAGGAGGAGGGGTTGTGCACCAGGGTTCAGCTCTGAGCTTACTGCTGTTCATACTGGTGATGGACTATATTAGCGAACAGGTCGGAGGGGACCATACCTCTCAACTGTACAGATTTTCACAGAATATCCAGATTTTTGCCTCATATTTTTGGTCTATTTTTCATTAAATTGTGTTTTTCTGGCAAATCATTGGCAAGCCATTAAGTATTGAAGTCAGAAAATAATGACAGATTTGAGTTTCAGACTTCACATCCTTCAGAAAATGTATGCTAACACAAAACATGTTATTTTATCAACTTTCTAAGTTTGTAAGAGCAATATTTAAAAAGTGTCCCTATTTTTGGCCTCTCCTCCCCATTATGTATGGTTTTATCCAGATTTCTTGCCCTAAGAGGTTAAGAGGTATGTTGGGGACAGATCAACAAAGTTGCTGTATGCAGATGATGTGGCAATACAGGCAGACTCTGAGCAAAAACTTCAAAGGATAGGGGAATAGAGTGCAAAATTGAAGTCACATGGTATGAAACTAAGTACAGATAAGACAGTGGTAACGTCAGTAAATTGAGGAAATCAGAAGAAGATGAGATTTAAAATAGAAGGAAAGATAGTGGAACAGGTTAAAAACTTCAAGTATCTGGAAGGGGTGGTTGAGGAGAAGGGAAATCTGAAGAAGAGGTCAAAGCTAGAATTAAATGGGATGCCCTCAACTGGCACAAAGTGTCAGGTGTAGTGTATGACAGAAGAATGCCAAAGAAGCTGAGAAGTAAGGTGTACAAAACAGTGGTGTGACCAGTACTACTGTATCATACAGAAACCTGGGCAGTAAAGGCAGAGCAGATTAAAAAAATAGAGGTGATGGAAATGAAGTGCTGACAAGGGTGGTAGGATGTACACTGTGGGACAGACAAAGAAATGAGGATACAAAGCAGAAGCTAAAGTAGCTCCAATTGCAAATAAGATCAAAGGAAAACAAATGATGGTGGTTCAGGCACATGTACAGAAAGCAGAAGACAATCTCGTGAAGAAGATTTGGGACAGGCAGGAAGAAGACAAGAGGAAATGAGGGCATCCAGCAAACAGCTGGATGGATTGTGTGAGAGAAGATCTACAACAGTCAGGCAAGGGTGTTGAAGAAGGCAGGAGTGTGGCATCGTATCAAGAGAGATGGCAACAGTTAATATGCCAACCCGACTCCATGCAGAAAATGGGAAAAAGAAGGTTGATGATAATGATCATGATGATGATGCTACCACAGAAACTTAAAGTAACAAAGAAAAGAAGGAACCGTAAAATGCCAGCATGCAGACATCAGACAGACAGATCTATAAAGCAATTGAGACAAGAAACATCACTGGTAGAAGAATATAGAAAAGGGAACAGATCATCAAAAATATATGTGGTAAAAGTGACCCATGGTATCAAAACAGACCAAGATTTATCATATGCTATTGCCAATTACAAACTGAAAATATTAGCCCAAGCAGAAAAACTTAGAAGGTATGCACTTAAATATAAAGGAAAAGTACAAAATAAGCAATTATTTGATGACCCAAAAAATGATTTTATAAAGAACAGAGAAACAAAACAACAGGAATAGAAACAATCAAAAAAGTAGAAATAGACACATTTCGGAATGTATTTATGAATCAAATACTGAAAGGATAGAAAAATTAAAAGAAACAGTAAGGACCTCTAATGTAGGGGATATGAAATGGAATGAATTAATGGTCAGAGAAAGTGAAATAAAACTATGCAAAGCTCCTAACTGGAAACCCCAGGCCTCTAATGTCTGGCTAAAAGCCTTAACATCTTTACATAAAGATTTAGCCACGAGTAAGATTAATTATATGCACATCCCGAACAGACACCAACCTATTTAACGACAGGAAAAAACGTACTCCTTCTCAGGAATGAACCTTCAAGTCATCCTAAAAACTATAGATCAATAACTTGTCCCCCAAACAATATACAAATTATGTAATGGAAGTCATGCGGAGAAGATTTATAGTCATTAAGAAAAAAAAAACTTAATCATGGCAATAAAGCAAAAGGAAAACAAAATCATAAGGAACAAAGTATCATTGGTTGCTAAATAAAGCCATAATGGAAAATTGTAAATAAAAAAAAGAAAGATTTAAATATGGCATGGATTACAGAAAATCATTTGATAACATCCCACATTCATGGATAATGAAAATATTACAGATCTATAAGATATACCCTATATTACTCAATTACATTACAATGACCATAACACAGTGGCAAACCACTTTGCAGTTGAGCCATGATGAAGGGCAAAATATTATCCCAGGGATAAACTTATGTAGTATCTTGCAACAGGTGTAATCTGTATTGAGGTTCCCATTAATCCATTAATGCAGTGGGTGCTTGTTGACAGAATTCTAATTGTCTCCTGAATTGATTGTACCATGTTGATAGGGAGACTTGCTACCATTGTTGCAGTTTCCAGGTGGCACCCAATGATTATCAGTTGCTGAAGAGGATCCAGCTGCAGCTTTGATGGTTTACAGGCACTGGTGGCGTTTGAGAAGAGGGAAAGGAGTAGTCTCTAGAAATTATTTCCTTAATTCAGTTGTCTTGTATTCAGAAGTATAGCCCCACCCACAACTTTTCATTAACATATTTTATTAAAAGAAAAAAGAAAGCATTTATTTTAAACTGTAGCAAACTGTTTGCTACAGTTTACTCCTGCCTACATGGAGTGATTCAGCTCTCATGTAGTTAAAAAAAATGTGGCAAAAAGTTGCTAGAGTTTATACCCTGCCTAGCTACACAGAGGGGTATAGTGCTCAGTATGCATCTTGTCTTCCTGCTCACTTTGCTGTAATTCATCTTACATTTTTGTGCCATATAATGTGAAACTGTCACGGGGGCACTAGCAAAGACCACTCTAGAGTGTTCCATGAATTTGACTTGCCTCAGCCTGGCTTGTCATCTCATAACAGTGCCTGCCCTGCTGCCCTCACTACTCCATCTTCAGTGTTATGTAACAAATGCAGAGAACATGGTTATAGTATTAATTGCTGATACCTGTGACTTCAGTTATTTGCAGGCATATTCAGCTGACAATTTTATGAGGTATACTAGAGTTTTGTCAGCCGGACCCCTTTGAAATCTGATCATGTATGTCAAGTAATTTATGGCTTTGAAACAGAAGGTATTGAGGCATACATTTACTTCCTCAAGTGATCCATGACTGTGGACTCTTTCGTAGGAGGATGGATTTCCTGATCATTTTCTTCTGTCTCTCTTTTTATGGTGTTCAAGACAACTGTTAAGTGCACAAGTAGACCCTTATTCCAGTGGGGGCCTTTCATTTGGAGTCCTGAGAAACTTGTCTGGTTTTCAGGGTATGGTATGTGCTATATCTGGGTTCTTCCAGGCATGCTAGCAAATTAAATCTGCTATCTTATCAGATAGCATTGGGACCATAGTAGCTGCTGGTGGGGTGGATGGGAACACCTTCTAAAGGATCTCTTCTTCAGAAAAGGTGAAGTCAGAGGGACAGGATCCTGTCTGTATCTTCATTTCAATGATTTCTCTGAATTTCAGTCTTCCAAATGGACTCAGGAGAAGCCTTTACCACATCAAGATCCATTTCCAGAGTAATGGACTCTGAAGGAGAATCCAAGTGTTTTCTCTTACGCATACTCATTCTGGGTACAGTTGTGGGGATCCAAAGCGGTCTCTTTCCTGGATAATGTGAGTCACAAGGGGGTGTTCCAAATCTTGGTGAGAAGAGAAGTGATAGCTAGAGGCACTGTGCTGGATGACATACCAGGGCAAATCCATCATGGCATGTGCTTTTTCCATTGCAAAAACACTCAGTGTTCTCCCATGTACCATCTCTCCTATCCCTGCAGTCAGTATCAAATATGTTAATGCAGAGAGCGATAAGATCATGGGATTAGTCAATACCAAAGTTGATGCAAAAGAAACAATCCTGGCAGCACCCAGTACTGATCCTGAGGTCAACATCAATGAGAGGGCCTTTGGCAACTATAACATAGGTTCATAGGTTCATAGATTGATACTAGGCTATCAGCCCTAGGGCCTATACAAGCCTAGCCATAACAATTCCTTGGCTATTTCTTCCCACAGTATTTACTTCTCTGGACCCCTGTCTAGCAGGGTGATTGATGTGATCCTGGGGTGACACAAACTCAAAACTGTAAGAAATATTACTATAGGGACTTAGGGTGGACTCATAGAAAATCCTGAAGTGTGAATCAGTATAATACAACCACTCTAGTGACATATAGGGTTAATGCTCTGACTATAGCCTAGCGAGTCAGGTTTGATTAGCAGATCAGGCGACTAACAGAGCAGTAGGCAGTGTGGGTGGGTGCCAAGGTAGTATCTAAGATTATCCTTGGGGGAGATTGGGGACATTATGCATGGGAAATTGTGCTCCAAAGAGGGGATAGTTGGTGGACCTGGCTAAACAGTTGTAGAGATGGGATGTTATGCCACATGACCCCATTGTACTCTTGCCCATCTGACAAAAGCATGGTACTGCAATAGAGGGGGGGGGGACAATGGAGTATACAAAAAATACTCTCCTCTCAGTGGATGGTAGGATGCCAAAAAGTGCTCAAAAATAAAATAATCCATATTATACAGAAGTTTACACAATGGCTTACAAAGGATATTAGCGCAGAAGCAGAGAGGGCAAACATAGAATAAGCAGGTATTTAAGTGAGGATGCTCAAATCAAAATGAACACTAAAAATGGCACAGGTAAGGAAATGCAGCATTCTCAGCCCATTTTTATTATTGTAAAGAAAATAAAAAAACTGAAAGGGAGATGCTAAACAGGTATCTCTAAGCAATTAAGGAGTGAAAACTGAAGATAAGTTTGTCCTGAGCTACATTTGCAGATGGAGGACAACATAGAGAAGGGAAGAAAATAAATACAATTTTGCCTACTCACACTAATACAGAGAGACAGCAATCTAAAAAACAAAACGAGCCAGTGAGGCTTTTTTAAATAGCAAGAAAGGTAAAGCAAAAAGTAACTTTTGTGTAGAACTACCCTTTGTAGGTGAAAATATAGGAGAGGCTGCAGTGACAATGCTTCTGAGAGAGGAAGCTATACCATCCAGCTCAAGAAAAGCTAGTAAAGAAACTAATCATGAGTTAGTGGAGTAAACCACATAAACTCTGAAAATATAATCTAATATTATAGGGGATGACATTCTGTGTGGAGTCTGCATGTCCTCCTCGCGGTCGAGATGCGTTCGAAAGACATGAGTAAATGGGCGTGCCTTTGTTGAAAGCTGGGCCTCGAGCTGGCACCTCGGCACTGTAAAAATATACTGTCGATCATTAGTGGACCAGAGTTCCGCTGTGGGGTCCCCTAACCGGGAAAAGCTGAAAGAAGAAGAACAACAACATTATAGGGGGTGATATTGAACATGACCTTGTCTTGAGTAAGTAAAGATAGTGAAGAAATTCTACATCGATTGCTAGTTCCAAAACTTTAATTCAATGACTTTTGATAAAACACGACAACTGACTAAAGTAAAAACAAAAAGGAACCTTGTCTGAGGGAATCGCCAAAAATGATACAAAACAAATATTGAATTAATTCACACAACAATAATATTAATTCAATATTTGTTTTGTGCCATTTTTGGTGATTCCCCTGGGCAAGATGCCTTTTTGTTTGCACATTAGTTCCAAAATGTTGTAGAACATTAGTGATGAAATTAGACCATAGACACCTATTACGAGGCAAGAATACTAGTCAACTGTTATGAGCAAGGTATAAACAAAGAGATAGAAAATTGTGTTTCTTGTCCAGAATATCAGAAAACTGCACCATGTCCTGGATTTAAGAGTCAGTTGAGCCCAATGCCTTGTTCATAGGTTCATAGATAGGTACTAGGCTATCTGCCCGAGGGCATTTATAAGCCTAGCCAGAGTGTGTCGGCATTCGCCGCCCCATTGATTAATTAACTGAGCCTCTGTCAAGCAGAGCCAATGAAGTGATCCTAGGGGTGTATTTTCTGTTACCCATCCACTCGTCAAGGCTTCTCTTGAAGAGTGTTAGTGAGGGGCTCTGCCTAATGTAGTTAGGAATTTTGTTCCAAAGCATGGGGAGTCACTGTGACAGGAATCTATCCCTCCAGCATGTTCTATTTATTGTTGTGGTGAGGTTTAGCTCACTAGAGCACGTGGCTCGCAGTGACTTGGATTTCTTTAGGTGGAGCATGTCCATCAATTCTGAGTTGGACATGGCTTTGTAAGTCAGGCAGAGATCACCTCTGAGTAAGCGGTATGCCACTGAGTACAGCCGGAGTTTATTTCAGTTGGGCTGCATAGGACATATGTTTGAGGCCAGTAATCCTCTTGATGAGGTGCTTTTGTGGTCTTTCAAGCTGTTGGAAGTGTCTTGTGAGGTACATCCTCAATGGGGCATTGTACTCTATGATGGGTCTGATGAGTGACGAGTAGAAGGGCACTATAACCTCTTTATTTCTAGATGCGAATCCCTTAGTAATTAGATGGGCCACATAGAAGGATTTCCTAACTACTTTGGCAATATGATTGTCAAAGGAGAGATTACTATCTACCTGGGTCCCCAGATCTCTTATTACCTCTTCTGTATTAAGGGGGCTGCCACCTATGTGGTAATTCGTGGGTGTTTTGTTTTTCCCAAATGGGATGACTATGCATTTTTTGCATTTAGCTTGTGGCCATGACTTTGTCACCAGGTGTCTGTCTCAGTAAAGCCTTTTTGGAGGATGTCCGTGTCAGCCGGAGAGTCAATTATTGCAGTCATCGGCGAACTTGGTTAGCCATAGTCCTCCTGTGTTTGCCTGTACTTCTGAGAAATATATGCCAAACAGTAGGGGTCCCAGAACCGAGCCTTGCGGGACACCACTTGTGACTGGTTTAGAGTCAGACCTGGAGCCCGCTATTCTTACCGTGTGAGTTCTGTCTGTAAGCCAGTCGGCAACCCATCTTGTGATGTAGGCGTTTATGTTCAGGCTGGTGAGTTTTTCTATAATACCTGAGTGAGGAATGGTGTCGAACGCCTTGGTGAGATCAAGGTAGGCTGTGTGAATCACCTTTTCCTCATCTATGGCCTTGGTAACTGTCTTGGATAAGTCAACCAGGTTTAGTAGGCATGATCTGCCCTTAATAAAGCCAAACTGGGTCAGGTCAAATGTTTGGAGGTTCCCAATGTCTTTGTTAATGAGTTCCATGATGATGCGCTCCATAGCCTTGCAGACCAGGCTAGTCAGGCTTATGGGGCGATAGTTACCAGGGTCATTTGTTGCCCCTCCTTTGTGGAGCGGAATAACCATTGGTGTGTGCCATTCTATGGGCATGTAACCTGTGGAGAGGTTGAGGCTGAACAGCGTGTTTAGGTGGGGGGTTAGTTTGTTCTGTAGTTCGTGCAAGATGCAGCCTGGGACACCATCTGACCCCACTGATGTTGTGTTTTTGGCTTTTGAAAGGGCTGTTTTCACCTGTGCTTCTGTATTTTCTGGGACACTACACTTTTCCGGTATTGTTGTGGGCCCTTTTGAAGGTAAGGGGGAGGTGAAGTTTGCACTGAATCTATCTGCCAGTATGTTGGCAATATCAGTAGGTTCAGAATATTTTGTGCTATTTTGCAGAGCATATCTGCGAGTTGCCACTTAAATTCTTGACATAGCTAAAGAAGGCTTTGTGGTTATCTTTCGAATCCTTGGCTATTTTTCTTTCGAAGTTAGCCTTGAATGATTTTATGAGGGATCTTAGTTTCTTACTGATACTGATACTCATCAGGGATGTCTTTCCTTCTTGGGATTTGCTTTTTTTCTGAACTAGTTTCCTCCTTTTGTTGCATAACCTATTTATGGCAGGGGTCCACCAAACTGGTTTCCTTCTCTTAGGGGAGTGAGTCTTGGTTTTGCTAGGGATGGCACGATCCATGCATGCTTGTAGCTGCTCATAGAGTGCAATTGTAAATGATTCTGCATCTTGGGCAGTGTCATCCTTTAGCGTGGGGGCTGTGAAACTTACCACCTCTGCCTTAAGTAAGGTGAAGTTTGCTTTAGAAAAGTTTTTCACTGTGGTTTCCTTGGTTGGGGGTGGTGGTGGGGTGGGGACATCCAGGGTGATTAGTTCATGGTCTGATCTAACCAGTGACAGGTTGACCTCCGGTACGGAGCACCTGTCACTCATGTTGGTGATGACCAAGTCCAATATGTTGTGGCCTCTGGTAGGCGAGTTTACCAGCTGATCCAGGGCATTTGAGTTAATAAATTCCAGAAAGCGCTGAGCCTGGGAGTTTGTACTCAAGTAGTTTTCCCAGTTAATGGTAGGGTAATTGAAATCTCCCAAGATCAGGGTGTTCGGTAGGACCTTCATGTTTTCCAATGTCTCCAGAAAGGCGGAGTGGTGGTCCTGGGTCATGGAGGGTGATCTGTAGCAGGCCACAATTTGCATTGCAGATTTGCCCGATGTTAGTTGCACATGGATGATCTCAGAGGTATCATGCTGCACCACTAACCTGGAGGTGTGGGTATCCTTGATGAATATGGATATACCCCCTCCTTTTGTGTTTCGGTCCATGTTCTGTGGCTGAAATGTGTGGTATGTGCTGTAGCCCAGTAGTGCTGCAGTGCTCTCTGGAGCCTTGAACCAGGTTTCAGTTACTGGACAGATGTCGACATTCTCCATACTTAGGAGTGCTTTGAGCACATGCATTTTGAGATTTAAACTCCTGGCGTTGAGTAGCATAACCCTCATTTTTTTACTTGTGCTGTTTAGGGAGGTGGGTTTGAATTTTGAGCCTTGCCTAAAAAAGGCACTATGGGGGCAGCAAGAGCCTTGGCCAGTATTCGAAAGCCAAGGGGTGACAGGTGCAAGCCGTCTCTTGTGAAGCAATGCAGCTTGTCGAGCATGTCATCCCAGGCTGACAGACACTGGATCCCCTTTGAATGACACCAGAAGCTTAGCCAATTGTTGAAATTGATAATTTTTTCTTTATACTGAGATATCATTCTTGGTGAAGGCAGGATGCTACTCAGGGTCAGGGTCATACCCACCTGGGCTACATGATCAGAGAGCTCTTCCATGTCTCTTTTTTTGTAGTCCAGGGAGGTATGGCTCAGGTCATTCACACCAACATGAACAATGACAGAGTCATATCTGTACTTGTTCTGGAGTGACCTGAGTGCTTGTATTATGTGGTGGATTCTGGCTCCCGACAGGCAGCTAACAGTAACTTTCTCCTTGTCTAGCCTAGTGAGTGGGACATCAGTGTGCCTGACTATTGAGTCACCTATTACTCGTGTGTTAGGTATGTTATTTCGCCTTAAGGGCTGTGATTGTGCGGCACATTGATTTTGTGTTTTATGTGCTGTCTGGTTTGTGACAGGAGGTGCAGGTTTTGTGGGTGTCTGCTTTGGAGCTCTCTGATGCTTTTGCAGGTTTTTATTTAGAGCCTCCGAGCATGATTTTGTGTATTTATGTGTATTTTTTGCCAGTGCTGGTTTAGTATGTCTATGTGAGGCTGGAGGTGTGGTAAAAGTGTTAACCTTCTCCTCATGACTGTCTGTTCCAGTCTTGGGTGGAGATACCTTAGCCTCCAGTTTGGCTGTATAATTTAATCTCTCATATATGTTAGTGTTTTGTAGTAGGAGGAGAGGGCTGTCTGTGTACATGAGGCAGTTATAATATTGCCTCAGGATACCCAGATTCACCAGCTGGACTGGAGAGTACACCTGAAGTTGCCCTTTGGTCATGCCTGAATAGTAGGGTGAGCTGCTTAGTCGCTTGGTTGGTGAGGGGTGGATAAAAAGCCATGCCCTGCTGGGCAGTCAAGTGTTGGGGTGTATTAGTGGTTGCTATTAGGTCTGAGCAAGTGCTGGACTGTAGGATGCTTTTTGAGTGCTTAGGTTGAGAGTTAGACTAGTTTCAAGTGAAAAACTGAAGAGGAGACTTAGTGGAGCTGGAATAATTTAACCCTAGCTAACCGGTGCTGCCCGGCGCACAAAACCGTGCAACACGTTTTTTAAACTACTAACTTCTGGGCTGGAACCACTCCTCCAGGGACAGATGGCTGCTCAAAGTTCCCCTCTCTCACAGGTGAACAGAGAAACTTCCCTCTATCCAAGTAAGATATGGGCAACTCAGAAATGTGTAACACAGCCCTGAATTTAGCACTAGCCTGAAAACTGGACTATATCAGCTTAGAAAGGCAGGAAACAAGAAATGTATTTATTTATTTTTTTGAAAAGATAAGGCAAAAACAGGAAAAAGTACACTTAAAACAGCTTTAAACGACTACAAGCGATTAGAAAAAGGCTATTGCACTTTAGTGTGTAGCCTACACCAGTTAAACAATTTATTTAAGCAAAAAACAACTTTTTAAAAGTGCAGGCAGTCAAGTACAATATAGAGGTATCATGTACCATACACATTGCACGGCTACTAGTAAAACTGGACAGTCATTATCAGTGGTTATCAGTGCATACTATTAATAATGGACTATGCTACAAAATTTCTAAAAGATTCTCCATTATGTAAAGCTAATACTAAGTCTATTTCCAGAGAACTAGTACTGTTGTTCTCTAGAGTTAGTATTCCTAAAAGAATAGTTACTGACCAAGGCACTTCTCACTATGAGGAGTATTTCATCAGTTATGCCAAAGCTTTAATGTCAAACAGCCAAAGACATCAGTTTGCCATCCACAGTTTGATGGATTAATAGAGAATCCATGCCAAGAAAATGTATCAATGCAGATGATAAAAAAATGGGACCAGTTTTTACTTTGTTAAGACAGATGTCACAGGATTCATATAGTTTAGTCCATTTAACAGCTTGTGCAGCAGGCATCCCAGAGAACTGTTTGGCACTGGAAAGAAGAAAAGGTTTCAGAGATATTAAGGCTAGTGATGCCAAAAATAAAGGAGCATGTGCAAACAGCCCAGGAGATGTCACTATGAGTTTATAATAAAAATATGCAACTCAGAGAAGGTTTACTCAGAGTTTAGGCATATTAGTGCAGTCCATGAAAAATAAATTTTTGTCTAAGAGGTAAGGGTAAATTTTTGTCTAAGAGGTAAGGGACATCTGAGGTAGTGAGAGAATAAATGGAGAAAACTACAAGTTGACAGCAAAGAAAGAGAAAGATATAGCAAATCTATTGTATTAATGTACTGAAGCCCTGGAAAGAAGAAAACATTTCTACAGTGAGGTTGTAAGCTGGAGTTCATACAGGAGGGAACTGAGAATTGGTACCTGAAGTACAGTCAGAGGAATCCTACAAAAGCAGGAAGTAACTGAATTTCTTTAAAGAAACAAGGAAGTCTATTATGACAGGCCAGGGAGAACAATAGTAAACTAATAGAACACAATATAGAGAAAACACTTGGAATGAAGGTTTGACTGAAAGCTAAGAGTACCAGAGTCATGAGTAGTAAGAGAAGTTGTACAAAAAATGCTCAAGCTAGATAGAATTGTCAGAGTGAATGCAGGAGCCCAATACTGCTAATCCCTAAAGCACATAAAAGTAGTCAACACTGTAAGGACTTTAGCAAACTGAATAGCATTTCAAAGGATGAGATGTGTCCCATGCCCAAAACTGATGAGATTGTAGAGAACTTTGAAAAGGCTTCTGACTCCTTGACAACATCAGACTTGATGAAGGAATACTGACAAATATCGCTTCATCCCTCTCTAAAATGAAAAAAATCAAAGTATCCTTTGTAAACCCTAATACACTACTGCAATGTGACCTACACTGGGCTTCTGCCCCCTTTTAGATGCTGATGGATAAAATATTGAAGCCACACTCATGATATGCTCTGGAATATCTGTTCATTCATTCAGAGAACGCAAGAGTCTTACACCCTTTTTTTGCAAATTTGGTAAGTATCTCCAGGTTGGTGTTAAGCTCATGCTCAGTCTCTTTAGGGATTTAATATTAGGAAATAATGCCCTTTTCAATACTAACAAGCATAGTCTGTTAATCCAGATCTTAGCAGGTCAAAACCAAGAAAATGTAGACGAGCTAAGCAAATAATCTCCCATTACTTTTCCCATGCAAATAGAAAAAACAAGATAAGCCTCGGGTTTCTCATTATTTTCAAACCAATCTGGCATTTTTTTATATTAGATAAGCACTTTCATTATAATACTTCATAGACAGCATAAGAGACATGTGAAGGTTCTTTAGTTTGATATTCTGAAAATGTATAGATACGTGTGTGTGTGTGTGTGTGTGTGTGTGTGTGTGTGTGTGTGTGTGTGTGTGTGTGTGTGTGTGTCTATATATATATATATATATATATATATATGTATATATATATATATATATATATATATATATATATATACATAAAATATATAGCTATATGAGTCTACTTCACATGACGGAAATCTCAAAATACTGAATTTCATTTGACTGAGACCACAACATGTAATTTTTCAAAATACTGAAAACTCATTTGACTGAGTCTCATTATACAGAAAGCTTACAATGCTGAATTTCAAAATACTGAATTTTAAGCTATAGGCATGCACACTTAAACACCAATAACTAACTCTTTCCAGAACTTAAAAACTTCTTACTTATCATCTTAACAGAAATTGGACGATATAAAACCAAACTATGTGGGGGGCTGTGCCCCCCAACTATATATATATATATATATATATATATATATATATATATATATATATATATATATATGTGTGTGTGTGTACTAACTCTAGGCTCACACCACAGTGGGGAAATGGGCATATACCTTTTACTTATCTTAGAGTACTGCACCCACTGCTACTACTGCCAGGAGAGCACAAAATATCCATAATATTACTTTAGATACTTCCCATAAAAATGTAAACAGACATATGCATATTTAGAAACACTACAACACTACTTTCTACGCCACTATCAGTATTCTAACAGTAACAGTCGGCACTTTAGTTACAGTAAAGTGTTTTTATCACAAGCAAGTCACTGGTGAAGGGAAACACACATCCTGTCTATGGCTTACAATTCAGTATTTTGAAATTCATCATTGTAAGTTTTCACTATAATGAGACTCAGTCAAATGAGTTTTCAGAATTTTGAAATTTAGGTATTGTGGTCTCAGTCAAATGAAATTCAGTATTTTGAGATTTCAGTCAAGTGAAATAGACCCATATATATATATATATATATATATATATATATATATATATATATATATATATATATATATATATATATATATATATATATATATATACATATATATAGTTATATATATATATATATATATATATATATATATATACACATATATATGTACATATATGAAATGAATAACCACATTATTACTGATGCGATTGCTCAAAACAAAAAAAATATCAGACAACCTCATAATGATTACATACATTGCTACTTAAAGTGATTGCAATGTTAACCAATGGGTTATATTTAAGATCAACAAAAAACAAAGAAAAACATCATTTACATGGGGGCTTTGTCCACCCCCATCCCCCAAGGCCCCACAACCACAAAGAAAGGGAAAAACTCCTTGAATTATGTAATGGTTAACCTGCTGAAGTTTGACTGACTAACTGTACCAGTGACAAATTTTAGTATAATTTTTATTACAGGATACATACCTTTCATCGACAAATGAAAAAAGCAGGTTTAGATGACAGAAAATAAGTTGATTGAAATTTGCTGGCTGTTTCACTGCTAAACTGCAAAACATTGGGGATCAGTGAGATTGCCCTTTTTGCACTGTTGTATGATCTCAGAACTGGTATATATAATTGTCAGAGGGTGTGGAGGGTGCAAGGGGGTTTCCCCTGCAAAAAAAAAAAAGAAAACATTTTTTTTTTATATTTTGTTGATCATTTATGGATCAGTGGTTTTCATGGCTGACCATTAGCTGTTGATCATTTGTGGATAGATGGTTAGTCGGGTCCAGAAAGTTTATACACCTATATATAGTGTGATCAAAGAAGTGATCAAATGAGTTTTGATTGCTTATAGCAGCATTAAAAGCATGCAGTATTACAAACATTAGATTATAAGTATGACTTTCCTATATATATATATATATATATATATGTATGTATACATACGCATACACACACACACACACACACACACACACACACACACACACACACACACACACACATACACATACACATGTATATCTATATATATATATATATATATATATATATATATATATACTACAATAAAAACAAAACTGTATATGTCCAAGAAAAAACATTATTTTTACAATACTGAACTACACATTCTTCAAATTACAGCATGATTCATAATCTAACAAAACATCTTCACATTAACAAACTATTCACATTATCAAAACACTTTCTAAACCTTGCACAAACTCAATAACTATGTCCGAGCCTTCGTTTTACAGACTGAACTATCTGTAACCCACCTAGGCAGGGGCCTAAGCCCCACACACACACCCAATGTGGAGTCTGTGTGCCTCCCACACACCCTAACTATATATACCAACTCCAGGATTGCAGAGTAGAGAAAAGGGCATTAAATGGGACCAGATGGCGTCCCAGGTTGCGTCCTACATGAACTCCAAGAGGAACTAATCCCTCAAATAAAACAGCTATACAATCTCAGCCTCACTACAGGATATGTGCCCACAGAATGGCGTACAGCAACAGTGGTCCCACTCCACAAAGGTGGTGCCTCTACGGACCCTGGAAACTATCGCCCCATAAGCCTGACTAGCTTAGTCTGCAAGGCTATGGAGAGGATCATCATGGAGCTCATAAACAAAGACATTGAGGACCTACAGACACTAGATCCTACCCAGTTCGGCTTTGTCAAGGGCAGATCCTGCCTTTTGAACCTGGTTGACTTCTTCGAAACAGTCACCAAAGCCATAGATGAAGGGAAGGTAGTCCACACAGCCTATCTGGACCTTGCAAAGGCATTTGACACAATACCCCACTCGGGCATCATAGATAAGCCATCCAGCTTAAATATAAACCCCTATGTCACAAGATGGGTTGCAAACTGGCTCAAAGACAGAACCCACAGAGTGAGAGTTGCTGGAGCCATGTCCGACTTGAAACCGGTCACAAGTGGCATCCCACAGGGTTCTGTCCTGGGACCACTCTTGTTCGGTATATACTTTTCCGAGGTACAGGCAGACGTGGGAGGACTATGGCTCACCAAGTTCGCAGACGACTGCAAACTGGGCACCATAATCAACTCTCCAGCTGACACAAACATCCTTCAAAAAGGTATCACAGAAACAGATAACTGGTGCCAGTGCCATGGTTTAAAGCTAAATGCCAAAAAATGTTGTGTCATATCCTTTGGCCAAAACAATGTGCCCACAAATTACCACATAGGCGGAAACCCATTAAGTACAGAGAAAGCTATTAGGGACCTGGGGACCCAAGTTGATAGCAATCTCTCCTTTGAAAACCACATTGCCAAAGTGGTTAGAAAAACCTTCTACATAGCCCACCTCATCACGAAGGGTTTCACATCTAGATCAACATCCCTCATCAGGCCCATCATAGAATACAATGCCCCCTTTTGGGATGTACCTTACCTGACACCTGCAGCAATTAGAAAGACCCCAAAAGTATCTCACCAAGAGGATCAAGGGTCTCAAACAGATGCCATATGCTGCTCGGTTAAAAAAATTCCAGCTCTACTCAGTTGCATACCACCTACTTCAAGGTGATCTATGCCTGACATACAAAGCTATGTCAAATCCAGAATTAATGGACATGCTCCACCTCAGTAAATCTAAATCCCTTAGAGCCACACGCTCGAGGGACTTGAACCTCAGCACAGAAATAAATAGAACTTGCTGGAGGGACGGGTTCATAACCCAGAGGCTCCCTTCACTCTGGAATAGAATTCCAGTTCATGTGAGGCAGAGCACCTCACTGAATCTCTTCAAGAAGAATCTCGATAGGTGGATGGGGGATAGTAGGTTTGTCCCAGGGATTACTCCCGTGTCACTATTAGACAGAGGCACAGTAAACTAAACCTTAAAAAGGGCACAGTATACTCAAATCAAGGGGTGGCATAAGCCATACAGAATGGGGCTAGGCTTATAATTGCCCCAGGGCAGATAGCCTAGTATGAACCTATGAACCTATTAACCTATGAACCTTTTTGTACTGTACACACTTCCACAACTGGCGGGAGCATCATATAAAATGTCCATCATATTTTTTTAAACACTAAGTACAACATTTTAAAGAGATATACCTATATTTACAAACCTTAAGTAATACTTCCTGCATTCTTGTCTGCAATCTGTACATTGGCGTTTTCAGTTTCAGTCTTTTCACACTCATTTTTTTAAAGTGTCAGTATTATCTTAATTGGAATTTTGGTCTCAGTATTCTGAAAGTCGGTATTATAGGATTTCGTTCTTTTAAAATGAATCCATATATACATGTATAAGCTGTAAGAAATACACAGCCAGGATAGAGTCTTCACTGTGTAATACCTTAAACATCCAATGGATATATGCAAATGATGCATTAAAGACCTATTACTGTTTCAGCAACATGGCTTCTGAATACTCGTGACTTTTTATTTTTTATGTCTTTATGGATACGTTTAGGATAATAAAGCCAAACCTCATTAGCTGTGGATATGCTATGTTTTGGACTTTTTGTGACCTTGTCAGGTCAACATAAGTGGATTGTTTGGCAATACTTTAGAAACACGGGACTTAAAACCCATTAATGTCCATGTGTCCATAAACTTAATATATCTCTCTATCTGTTGGTTGACATATGCCTATGGCTGACAACTGTATGAGATTGACAGTCCCTGAGGTAGAGAAATATGCCCTTTTCCCAGGGATTCTACAGTCTCGGTGTTAGTACATATAATTAACAGGTGGTGTGTGTGGGGGGTGCAGGTGGGCTAGCCCTCCCCCCCAGAAAAACACTTCACTTTTCTTTGTATGTTCCAAGGATTAGCCTCAGAGCATGTGCTACAGCATGTCATCATATTTCTTGACAACATAAAGTACATCAACATGTATCAAAGACAGCATCTGGGAAAGAAAAAAAAATTAAGCTTGTTTCCTGCCTTTCCTGTAAGTGGTCTAGACTGTTTGTAGGCTTCTGACCCCCCAAGCCTTTCTGTGCTGGAGGGAAGCCTTCTAGCTTCGTTTTGTTTCTTAGAACTAGCCAGTTTTCTAGTTTCAGTACTCAAATCTGTTTCTTTGAACTCAGCACTTGTTCAGAACTCATTGTAAGCACTAAATAAGCTGCAAATTATTACAGCACTCATCTTTCCTCACTTGTCTAGAGGAAAGCAGTTTTTAGTACTTTATAAATAAGCACCTATCCAGGCATGTCTAAGGGTCAGCTCCCGGTGATTTCACCTGTCTACCTGATGAATCTGGGCATCTTGGGGCAATGCGGCAATTGCCTCATGTACACAGACAACCCTCTCCTCCTACCACCCAACACTACAACCTGTGAGAGATGCACTTATATAGCCAAACTGGAAGCAAAGCTCTCTTCACCCAAGACTGGACTAGACAGTCAAGAGGAGAAGGTAAACCCTTGCACCACAACACACTCATCACATAGTCCCTCAAAACCTACACCACGAAAACACACACATAGAAACACAAAACACACACCTACATTTGCAGGGGCTCTCAATAAAAACCTGCCCAAACATCAGGGACCTCCAAAGCAGAAACACAAGCAAACTCTACCCCCCAACAGAACCCAAATGATACAGAGCCTACAAACTCAGTGTGCACTCAACCACAGCCCATAAGGCATAACATACCCAACACTCTAGTCATAGGTAAATTTATACTGCAGCACACTGATGTTCCACTCACCAGGCTAAACAAGGAGAAAGTTACTGTCAGCTGCCTGTCAGGTGCCAGGATCCACCACATAATGCACGCACTCAGGTCACTCCACAGCAAGTATAAATATGACACTGTCATTGTCCATGTTGGTGTGAATGACCTGAGACGTATCTCGCTGGACTACATGAGACATGGAGAAGCTCTCAGATCTTGTAGCCCAGGCAGGTATGACCCTAGCCCTGAGTAGCATCCTGCCATCATCCAGAATGATACCACAGTACAAGGACAAAATGAATGACTTCAACAATTGGCTAAGCTTCTGGTGTCATTCTAAGGGGATCCAGTATTTGCCTGAGATGACATGATCGACAGACCACAATGCTTTGCCAGAGATGGCCTGCACCTGTCACCCTTGGGATTCCGGATACTGGCTAAGGCTCTTGCCAACCCTATAGTGCCTTTTCTAGGCAAGTTTCAAATGACAAATTCACCACCGTAACAGGTACAAGCAAGCAAAATCTGAGGGTAATGCTACTCAATGCTAGAAGTCTAAACCTCAAAATGCACTCACTCGAGGCACTCCTTAAAATGGAGAACATCGACATATGTGCAGTGATAGAGACCTGGTTCAAAGCTCCAGAGAGCACCCCTGCATTATCAGGCTATAATTCATACCACACCTTTCGGCCACCTAACCCGGAATGAAGCACTAAAGGTGGAGGCATGTCCATATTCATTAAGGATATCAACACTTCCAGGCTAGTGGCACAGCATAATGCATCCGAGATTATCCAAGTGCAACTAACTCTGGGCAAGACCGCATTCCAAACTGTAGCTTGCTACAGACCCCCCACCATGCCCCAGGATTCCCACTCCTCATTTCTTGATACACTAGAATGTATTAGGGTACAACCCAACACCCTAATAATGGGCGATTTCAACTACCCCACCATTAACTGGGAAAACTGCTCATGTACAAAATCTTTTGCTCAACGTTTTCTGGAATTCATAAATTCCAATGCCTTGGATCAACTTATTCACACCCCCACCAGGGGCAGTAATATCCTAGACCTGGTCATTACCAACATGGGCAACCGGTGTTCCACACCAGAGGTCAATTCCTCGTTGGTCAGATCCGACCACAAGCTAATCACCCTAGTAGACATCCACATCCCGCCCCCACCCCCCAATTAGGGGAAACCACCATAAAAAACTTCTCCAAAGCCAACTTCACACTTCTTAAGACAGAAGTGGCAAACTTCATGACACCTATGCAGACAGACAGTAGAGGTACGACTGCTGAATCCTACACAAATGCACTTTATAAGCACTTACACGAGTGCATGGATCATGCTATCCCTAATAGAACTAAGCTGCTATCCTCCAAAAAAAGGAAGCCAATCTGGTGGTCCTCTGCCATAAACAGACTCTATAACAGAAGAAAGAAACTGTTGCAAAAAAGAGTAAAATCCCATGACTGGAGGAACTCTCTGGTCAACCTCAGTAAGAAGCTGAGATCCCTCATAAAATCCTCCAAAGGTAGTTATGAAAAACAAATTGCCACTGACTCTAAAGACAACTACAAAGCATTCTATAGCTATGTCAAGAATCTCAATGGCAATACTCAGATCTGCTCTGAGTTACAGCACAATGGCATAAATATATAGAACCAACTGATATTGCCAACATCCTGGCAGATAGGTTCAGTGCTAACTTTACCCACTCACCCCCTAGAGGGCCCATCTCTATACCGGAAGAATGTAAAGTTCCTGTAATCACAGCTGCACAGGTAAAAAACACACTCGCCAAAGCCAAGAACACAGCATCCATGGGAACTGACAATATTCCAGGCTGTGTTCTATACAAACTATAGAATGAACTGGCACTTTACATAAGTACCATGTTCAATCATAGCCTCACCTCAGGCTTTGTGCCCACTGAATGGCGCACCATGACAGTTATCCAACTCCACAATGGAGGAGCCATGACGGATCCTGGAAACTACTGCCCCATTAGCCTGATGAGCCTGGTCTGCAAGGCCATGAAACATATCATCATGGAACTCATAAACAAAGACATTGGTAATCTCCAAACTCTGGACCCTACTTAGTTCGGGTTTGTAAAAGGCAGATCATGTCTCCTAAACCTGATTTACTTCTTTGAAGCAGTCACCAAAGCCATAGATGAGGGTAAGGTGGTTCACACAGCTTATCTAGATCTCGCCAAGGCTTTCAACACCATCCCCCACTCTAGGATTATAGATGAACTCACTAAACTAGGTAGAAATCCCTGTGTCACAAGATGAGTTGCCAACTGGCTCACGGACAGAACCCACACTGTGAAAGTAGCAGACTCCAAATCAGACTTCAGACCAGTGACAAGTGGAGTACCACAGGGTTCAGTCCTGATTCCTCTCCTGTTTGGTATCTACTTCTCTGAAGTACAGGCTAACACAGAAGGTCTTTGGCTAACAAAGTTTGCAGATGACTGCAAACTAGGAGCCATAATCGAAACTCCTAACAATGTGGACATACTACAAAAGGGCCTCACTGAGACAGATGCCTGTTGTCAAAGCCATGGCCTGAAGCTCAATGTCAAAAAGTGTATTGTCATCCCCTTTTGTAAAAACTCTGTACCCATGAACTACTTAATGCTGAAAGTGTGATAAGAGACCTTGGGACACAGGTGGACAATAGTCTCTCCTTTGATAATCACATTGCCACAGTGGTCAGGAAATCCTTCTACGTGGCTCACCTCATCACAAAAGGATCTCATCCAGAAAAAAAGAGGTCATTGTTTCCCTCTCCTCATCGCTCGGAAAGGCCACAGAAATACCTCACAAAGAGGATTACTGGCCTAAACAGATGTCCTATGCAGACCGTCTCAAAAAACTCCAGCTTTACTCCGTCGCATATTGCCTACTCAGAGGCGATCTCTGCTTAACATACAAAGCTATGTCAAACCCAGAGCTGTTGGACATGCTCCACTTAAAGAAATCCCAATCCCTCTGAGCTACACGCTCTAGGGAGCTAAACCTTGTCACCACAATAAACAGAACATGCTGGAGGAATAGATTCCTGTCCCAGAGACTTCCCATACTCTGGAACAGGCTACCTATCTATGTCAAACAGAGCTCCTCATTAGCACTCTTCAAGAAAAATCTTGATGATTGGATGGGAAATAGGAAATTCACCCCAGGGATCACTTCTGTGGCTCTGCTCGACAGGGGCACAGGAAAATAATTTTCTTGGGTGGTGAAAGCCAAGGTACCTTTTTGGCTAGGCTTATATTGGCCCTAGGAGCTAATAGCCTAGTACCTACCTATGAACCTATGAACATGTATATATATATATATATATATATATATATATATATATATATATATATATATATATATATAGGTTTACTATTGCAATTGAACATGACTGTTGTATTGTCGAGCATAGAATGTCGAAGACATTATAATCAATCGAGGAACGGTGTTAACATGGGTCGAGGTAGGTGTACAGTATTATTCCCTACTACAACCATCTTCCCTACCTCGACCCATGTTAAAACCATTCTTTGATTGATAATAATGTCTTTTCGACAATACAACAGTCGACCGAGTGATGTTCGCAATTTCAATAGTAAACCATATATATATATATATATATATATATATATATATATATATATATATATAATATATATGACAACGCTCTCCTCTTACCTACCAACATTCAGACTTGTGAGAGATCCACTTATATATCCATATTGAAAGCCAAACACTCTCCAGCCAAGACCAGATAGCTGGTCAAGAGGAGAAGGTCAATACTTGCACCACACCACATGGAACCCATAGCCCTCCAGAACACACACCAGCACTGTCTTCACATAAAAGCACAGACCACAACCCACCTTCACTGAGGCTCTCAATAAAAATCTACCCAAACAGCAGAGACCTCCAAGGTGGAAATGCACTCGACCACAACACAACACTAATCACGAGACACATAGCTCTCCTAAACAGTGTGCCACTCAGCCAAAGCCCCTAAGGCAAAACAGCATGCCCAACACACTAGTCATAGGTGACTCAATAGTGAGGCACAATGATGTACCACTCACTAGGCTGAATAAGGAGAAAGTAACAGCCAGCTGCCTGTCAGGCACCAGGATCCACCACATAACGCATGCACTCAGGTCCCTCAATAACAGGTACGAATATAACTGTGTCATTGTACATGCGGGTGTGAATGACCTAAGATGTACCTCCCTGGACTACATGAAAAGAGACATGGAAGAGCTCTCAGATTATGTAGCCCAGGTCGGTATGACCCTCCCCCTGAGCAGCATCCTACCATCATCCAGAATTATACCACAGTACAAGCAGAAAATGATTGATTTCAACAATTGGCTAAGTTTATGGTGTCATTCTAAAGGGATCCAGTATCTGTCTGCCTGGGATGACATGACTGACAGACCTCAATGCTTTGCCAGAGATGGCCTGCATCTGTCACCCCTGGGCTTCCAGATACTGGCTAAGGCTCGTACCACACCTATAGTGCCTTTTTTAGGTGGTGTTCTAAAGACCAAATTACCACTGTAACAGCTACAAACAAATGCAATCTGAGGGTCATGCTGCTCAACCCTAGAAGTCTAAATCTTAACATTGCACTCGCTTGAAGCACTCCTTAAAATGGAGAACATCAGCATTTGTGCTGTAACAGAGACCTGGTTCAAGGCAGCAAAAAGTGCCCCTGTACTACTAGGCTATAACTCATTCCACACCTTTCGGCCCCAAAACTTGGACCGAATCTCCAAAGGCAGTGGTGTTTCCATATTCATAAAGGATGCGCACACCTCCAGACTGGTAGCCCAACATAACACATCTGAGATACTTCAGGTGCAGCTAACATTGGGTAAGAGAGCGAGTCAGGTCGTAGCCTTCTATAGGTCCCCAACAATGTCCCAAGACTCACACTCCACGTTCCTAAGCATCCTGGAGAATATTAGGGTACACTCTCATACTGGGCAATGTCAACTACCCCTCCATTAACTGGGAAAACTATTCCTGTACCAATACACTTGCCCAACACTTTCTGGAATTCATTAATTCCAATGCCCTGGCCAGCTCGTTCTTACCCCCACTAGAGGTAGCAACATCCTTGACCTGGTTATTACTAACATGGACAACCGTTGCTCTATACCAATAGTCAACTCCTCCGTGGTTAGATCCAACCACAAATTAATCACCTTGGAAATCCACCCACCCCCCCAACATAGGTAAACACCATGAAAAACTTCTCCAAAGCTAACGTTGGGCTCCTAAAAACAGAGGTTGCTAACCACGGCACCCATGCAAATGCAGAATAGTTGCATGACCACCAAATCATACACCAATGCACTGTACGAACACATACACAAATGCATGGATCTCGCTATACCCAATAGAACCAAGACGCTTTCCTCCAAAAAAAAAAGGAAACCAATCTGGTGGTCCCCTGTCATAAACAAACTCTACAACAGAAGGAGGAAACTGATGCGGAATAAGGTTAAGTCCCAAGACTGGAAAAACTCCCTTCTCAGCCTCAACAAAAGGTTGAGATCCCTCATCAAATCCTCTAAAGCTAGCTATGAAAATTAGAAGTTATGTACCTACCATAACGTTCCATGTTAGTTGTCTTCTCTCGCCTTCTTTCTTGCTGGATGGGTTCGGAGCCGATCCTCGGCTCCGACTCGGCACTTGCTAAGCTCGAGAGTCACTTTTACCAGCTCAAGGCAGCCCCATATCCCATGATGCAAGGCAGTAATTATCCAGATCTTGTTTGGTATCTAGAGGAAAAACTGCCTATAAAAAACTTTCCACTAAGGAAAGAGAAACAACTAACCTAAAAAGGATGTAAAGGGAAACCAGGTAATCAAGGCCAAGAACTATCTGGTGTCCAAGGAAGAAGAATCTTCCAGAGAAAAAGGGAGATCAAGGTCTGTCCAGGCTAGGGGGACAGGAGGGAGGGACGCAAGAAAGAAGGCGAGAAAAGACAACTAACATGGAACGTTATGGTAGGTACATAACTTCTAAATGTTAAGCTGTCAATCTCGCCTTCATTCTTGCTGGATGGGACCGCATCCCTAGCACCTCTATCCTGGGTGGCTCAATGGAACAGACTCTTGAGAACAGTGGAACCAAAGCTTGCCCTGTCCCTGGAGGCCAAATCCAATTTGTAATGAGAAACAAAGGTATGAGGAGTGGCCCAAGTGGCTGCTGCACAAATAGTATCTAAGGGTAGTCTAGCCTGAAAAGCTGTAGAAGTGGCTAGACCTCTTGTGGAATGAACTTTAGGTTTTGAGTTCAGCTGTTTGCCCCTAAGCTGATAAATGTCAGAAATGGTGGAAGATAGCCATCTGGATAAGGTCACTTTAGAAACAGGGAGACCTTTTTTATTTTCAGCATAAGAAAGGAAGAGCTGATCGGACTTCCTAAATTGCTTTGTTCTGTCCAAGTAATATCTTAGTTGGTGATGAACATCTAGGAAATGCAATTTTTGTTCCGCCCTGTTATAATAATTTGGAAAAAATACAGGGAGATCAATGGATTGGTTTAAATTTGTCTTAGAAGCAACCTTGGGCAAAAAGGATGGATTGGTTCTCAAGGATACTCTGTCCTTGTGGAAGACCAAATAAGGGGGACGAACACAGAGGGCATGAAGTTCAGACACTCTTCTAGCCGAGGTAATAGCGACTAGAAAAAGTGTCTTCCAAGAAAGAAACTTTAGTGAACATGAAGCAGCCGGTTCGAAAGGGGGAAATATCAAGGATGTCAGCACTAAATTTAGGTACCACTGTGGTGGAGGATCTCTAACAGGGGGTTTAAGAAGGAACACTCCTTTGAGAAAGGCTTTACAAAGTTTGTGGGACATAATGTTGTGGTCTGTAAACCCGACATGGAAATTTGAGATTGCTGCCAACTGAACTTTGACTGTGGAAGACGAAGAACCTGAGTGAAAAATTTCCGCTAGGAAATCCAAGACCGACTGAATAGGGGCAGTAAAGGGGTCTATGTTCTTAGATTTTGCCCAAAAGGAGAAGCGTTTCCACTTGCTAGAGTAAATCCTCCTGGTAGAGGACTTAAGAGAAGCTACTATGATATCTCGGGGGTTAGAGATCATAGGAAGCCTGGCTAAGGCAGGAAGTGGAGCAACCAAGCTGTGAGGTTGAGGGAAGGAACGGACTGGTGCAGTTGACCCAACTGGTGGGTCAGAAGATCTGGAACTGGGTCCAGATGCCAAGGCTGCACCAAAAGATGGCGATGAAGGAATGGGAACCAAATTTGTCGAGGCCAGTAAGGGGCAATGAGAATCATTTTGGCTCTCAAGACGGTAGCTTTCTGGAGTACTTGTGGTATCAAAGGAAAGGGAGGAAAGGCATAAAGGAGGCCCCGGGGCCAATCTTGGGTAAGAGCGTCTCTGGGGGGATGGCCCAGAAGTGGGAAGAGAGAGAAGAAGTCTGGGCATTTGCTGTTTTGAGGTGTAGCAAAAAGATCGCAGCATGGGTGGCCCCACTTCTGAAAAATCTCCTCCACTATGGATTGGTTGAGAGACCACTCGTGAGGCATGAGTATAGCTCTGCTCAATCTGTCCGCTGCTATGTTGGTTTTCCCGGGGATATGCATTGCTACCAGAAACCGATGAGAGGAGATCGCCCATTGCCAAAGTCTGAGAGCTTCTCGACACAAGGGGTAGGACTTGGTTCCGCCCTGCTTGTTGATGTACCACACAATGGACATGTTGTCTGTGTAAACTGCAATAGTCCCTAAAGGAAGAAAGTCGTTGAGGGCTTGCAACGTTAAAAGCACTGCTCTCATCTCTAAGACATTTATGTGCAGGTGGTATTCGAACGGTTGCCACGTGCCATGAACCATCCTGCTCTGATAATGCCCCCCCCACCCGATCAGGGAGGCATCCGAAGAGACCGTGGCTACCGGGGCCGGGGGAACAAATGGTCTGCCCTGATGGACTAGAGGAGAGGAAGTCCACCAGGATAGATGGTTCTTGCAGGTTTGTGTCACCAGGATCTTGTGACGCATGGGAAGCTGCTGGAAGGACCATTGGGTGAACAACATCCATTGTAGGAGACGCATGTAAAAATGGGCCAGAGGAAGAAGTGTGATGGCAGCTGCCATGAGGCCCAACACTTTCAGGACCAACCTGGCTTATACCCTTTTGCTGGATAGGATGATCCGAACGTGGTTTTGGATATCTAGAATTCTCTGACTTGTTAGGTTTGCTGACATCTGAGTAGTGTCTAGATTTGCGCCTATAAAGGTAATAGATTGGCAGGGTGATAAGGAAGACTTTTAGAAGTTGACTGAAATTCCTAACTGACCGCAGAGACGTAGAGTGTAATCTCTGGCTTGGAGAAGTTGATGCCTGGTGGTGGCTGAGAGGAGCCAGTCGTCGAGATACGGAAACACCTGGAATCCTTGACGTCTCAGGTGAGCCGTGACCACTGCCATGCATTTGGTGAATACTCTGGGGGCTGTAGTGAGACCAAAGGGCAGGTCTCTGAATTGAAAATGACTGGTCCCCAGCTGAAAGCGGAGAAAACTTCTGGAGCGTCTGTGGATTTTTATATGATAGTACGCATCCTGAAGATCTATGGAGCACATCCAGTTGTCTTTGCCCAGAAAGGGCAAAATCGATTGAAGTGTGACCATCCGAAATCTTGTCTTTTTGACAGACTTGTTGAGCCTGCTGAGGTCTAATACTGGTCTCCAGTCTCCCGTCTTTTTGGGGACCAAAAAGAACCTTGAGTAGATTCCGGACCCTAAATGATCTGTTGGTACTGGCTGGATGGCCCTTTTTTTTTTAGAAGCTTTGAAACCTCTAGTTTTGCAATTTCCCTTAGACCGGGTGGGACGTCTGGAAGGGAACCTTTTTGAGGGAAGGGGCTTTCCTCAAAAGGAATCTTGTAACCCTCGGATATGATCGACTGTACCCATTTGTCTTGAGAGAGGGAAAACCAGGCTTCTGGGTACAGCGACAATCTCCCCCCGACTGCCTCCAAGGGTGGACAGTCGGGCAACACCTCAGGGATGCTGGAAGGGCTTGTCAGAGAGAGGCTCTCTGCTGCCCTGGTTCTGCGGACCTCCTCTGCCCCTAGGGTGGCGTCTATTGTTATTGCCCCCTCTGCCTCTGGGGGTAAATTGACCACGTGCATCAGGCGTGACTCCCTGAGATTTTCAGAACCACATTTTCCCTCCCTTCTGACCTTTGGGGTAAGGTCTAGAAGGGGTGGAGAAATGGACTCCTATGGCAGAAAGAGTCTTGCCGTCTTGCTCGCACCTGGTCAAAGTGTCGTTCACTTGAGGGCCAAACAATGTTGTGCCATCAAACGGAGAGTTTGTGAAGGACGTCTTAAAGGGGTCTGCAAAATTACAGTGCCGCATCCAGGACTGACGTCTGAGAGCCACTCCTGTGCCTGCAGCTCTACTCGCCCCATCGGCTGCATAAGAAATGAGCTGCATGGAGGAGTTGGTTATGGAATTAAGGATTCCCAGCTGACAGGCAATCTTTTCTTGAGCCCCTGCCACTGATGGATCCTGTACTACTTCACCCAATTCTTTGAGGATGCCTCTCTGAAGTCTGGTGAAGTGACATAAATAATTCAGCGAACGCATAGCAAAGGTCGCTGAGGAAAACATCCGCTTGCCATACCTGTCCATGGACCTAGATTACTTGTTAGGAGGATGGACTGGCACGGAAGGATCTGCAAGTTCCTTTTTGGTGGTGGCCGCCACCACCATGGCATCAACCGGGACACCCTTAGTAAGAAACTGCTTTTCAGCGGGGGCCGTAATAAACTTTGAAGGTCTCCTGGGGACTGGTTCCACGAATCAGGAGATGCCCACGCCTTCGAGCTATGACTTCCATGAGGGGGTTGAAAGGCGGAGATACCCAGGAGGTGGAGTGTCGAGATCCAAAAGCCTCCAGGTATACCGATTCATCCTCGGAGGGATTAATGGAGGCCAGTTCCCCTCTGTTTCAGGAGTTCAAGGATGTCTGAAAAGGAGACATCCTCAGAGGGAGATCTTGGGGACCCCTCCGACTCATCTAAATCGGTATCTGATGTTGTAGACTCAGGGGAGTCTAAGTGCTTCCTCTTGCAGGTCCTCTTATGCGGGGGTTCACCTGAAGGATCAGGAGAAACCTCGGAAGAGGAAGTTCTTCCCAATGGGGAGACCTGGGGCGATGGATCTCTGGGTCCGGGAACAAGAGAGCGGGAAGAGGCATCTACAGGCACCATAGAGGGAGGAACTAAAGGAACCGACTGCTGACTAAGCTCCGGGGCTAGCACACTCCTCATCACCTCGAAGGCTCCCCTCCCAGGGAGGGCCAAGAGATCCCGCTCAAGAAACAGGGATCCCTGGTCCCACCGAAAGGGAAGGCTCCGAAGCAGATGTCGGGGCCGAGCTCACCAAGGCCGAAGCTCTGAGAGGGAGAACGGGGTCAGACAAGGGTCCGATGCCACTCGCCCCCTCAGAGCCGACCAGGGAAGCCCGACGCCTGGATCCCTCCAAGGAAGGTCACAAGGAGGAGATAGGAGTCGTGGATGACGGAGCCGAAAGGTGTGGTATTGGCTCCGAAGCAGCAACAGTCACGGTACCAATAATCTCCGGCTCCGAACTCTGTAGGAGAGTCGAAGGAGGAATTTCAGGAGGGTGTAGAATAGCGGTCGTCTGTTGAGATGGGCTATGGAGCATCTGGGCTAGTGCCTGTGATTTTAATAGCCTACTGACCACTCTCTCTAAGTCATGGTCTGAGAGCCTGGAAGACCTCGATGATAGGCTCCGATGGCTCCGCTCCGAAAGCAAGGGGGAGGCTGGAGCCGAGTGTATAGAGTCCAATGAAGGAGATCTAGACCTCTTTTTTGACAGAGCCATCGGAGCCGAAGAGACAAAGATATCTCGGCTCCAGCCGGAGCCGAGACATGCTTCGACACTAGGGTGTCGGCTCCAGCTGTAGCCGACACAGGTGCTGAAGCCAGGGTATCGGCGCCGGTACTGAAGCTTCCAACAAGGAAGGATTGGCTCCGGACAGAGCCGATGTCGACTCTGGCGGAGTCGGAACCAAGACCACAGACTTGGACACTGAAGTCTGGGTCTTGGGAGGCTTAGAGGGCTTCCCGGAGCCGACCTTAGCCGGGGATCTCTCAGGCTTAAGAAGACCCCTGAGGATCAACTTATTTCTACGTTCCTGCAGGACTCTCTGGCTGAAAGA